>NW_022610354.1:0-38046 GCF_000309985.2 Brassica rapa | reverse complement strand
AACAGATATGAACTTTTAGTGAGTTTTCAATAGGGAACAAGAACAGAAACAGGATATAATTTCTTTTGGTTTTTTTATTGATTGGATGAATGAAATCTAAAACAAAGATAGAGAAAAGAGTAGATTGACGGATGGGATCTGCTGCTGGACGTATGTCTCTCTCAACAAGATGCCTAGGTCGGTTAGGAAGATAGATATGGATCCGGCTCTTGCTGGACGTATGTCTCTCTCAAGATTCGGACAAGGAATGGAATGGATCGATGGACGCCACAAAGAACAATGGATCGGCTCTTTGATATGTCCACGGCGCTCTCAATGGTTTCGCACAACTGAAAGACTTAGGGTTTCTTTGCTAAAGCAAAAACGTTTTCATAAAAGACTTAGCCGAAAAGTTGGCAACTACAAGGGTTTTAAACAGGTGTTCCTTACTGGACTTTAAATAAAAAGGGCCTAGACAAATGGCCAAAGTCATAACCGAAATAAAATAAAGAAAACAATAGACCGGGCGCGGTTTGAGATGTCCGGATCAGAACTCATATAGGCTTGCTTGTTGCCTCATAAAAACCTTTCGGAAACCCAGTGGACAAAACCTCGATAAGGAAAAAGAGTACAACACATACTACTCCTTCTGATGGTCGGCTATATCTCTGAACCCGAAGCAAGTTGGTTGGATGGATTAGAGTATGAAGGTGGAATGGTCAGGCCGGCTTCATTCTGGCGACGGAGGAGAACTGGCTCGAATGGAAAGGGTCTGGAACTCTAGTGTCACCGGGGTCTTCCAGCTTCAAGTCAGACAACTCCTGGATCAATAGTTGCTTGAACCCGGTTTGTTCCTGTGCAAGCAACTCCTGACAGCTTTGGCAAATCCAGCTCTTATAACTCTTGAACCGAACCTTGTGGTAGACCTTTGCGGATAATGGGAACCTCAGTCGTGGGTACTACAACACCGTGGCTGTCCGTCAGCACACACAAGACATCCGTGGCTGTCCATCAGTACAAATCAGCACGTTGGTCCTTGGACTCAGCACGCTGACCCTCCCGTGACTGTTCGGGTGATTTTGGCCCACGGGGTTGTCTGTTCAGTACACACAGGACGTCAGTGGCTGTCCGTCAGCACACACGGACGTCTGTGGCTGTCCGTGTGTCCGTTGGGGCCGTTGTGGCCGTGTGTGGCCGTCAGCACACACAGGACGTCTGTGGCTGTCCATCAGAGTAACACATATCAGCACGCTGGTCCTTGGACTCAGCACGCTGGCCCTCCCGTGGACTGTTCGGGTGATTTTTCCCCACGTGGGCTGTCTGTTCAGTATACACGAACATCCATGGTTTCCGTCAGCACACACAGGACGTCCGTGTGTGTCAGTCAGCACACACACAAACGTCTGTGGCTGTCTGTGTGTGTCCGTGTGTGTCTGGTGGTGTCCGTTAGCACACAAAGGATGTCCGTGGCTGTCCATCAGTACCCATATCAGCACGTGTTGTCCTTGGACTCAGCACGCTGACCCTTCACGTGGGGTTCGTGTGATTTTGGCCCACGTGAGCTGTATGTTCAGCACACACAAGACGTCTGTGGCTGTCCGTCAGCACACACAATAACGTCCGTGGCTGTCCGTGTGTGTCCCGTGTGTGTCCGTATGTGTCCGTCAGCACAATACAGGACTTCCATGGCTGTCCATCAGTACACATATCAGCACGCGGGCCCTTCCCGTGGACTGTTCGGTGATTTTGGCCCAATGGGCTGTCGTTCAGTACACAGAACGTCCGTGGGTGTCTGTCAGCACACACATAACGTCTGTGTGTGTCCGTCAGCACACACAGGACGTCAGTGGCTGTCCGTGTGTGTCCATCAGCACACACAAGATGTCCGTGGCTGTCCGTGTGTGTCCGTCAGCACACACAGGACGTTCGTGGCTGTCGTGTGTGTTCGTGTGTGTCCGTCAAGCACACACTGGACGTCCGTGGCTGTCCGTCAGTACACATATCAGCACGCTGACCCTTCCTGTGGACTGTTCGGGTGATTTTGCCCCCTGTGGGCTGTCTGTTCAGTACACACAGGACGTCTGTGGATGTCCGTCAGCACACACAGGACGTCCGTGGGTGTCCGCCAGCACACATAGGACGTCTGTGGCTGTCCGTGTGTCTCCGTCTGTGTCCGTCTCCGCACCAAGACGTCCGTGGCTGTCCATCAGTACACAGATCAGCATGCTTGTCCATGGATTCAGCACGCTGGCCCATCCCGTGGACTGTTTGGGTGATTTTGGCCAACGTGGGCTGTCTGTTCAATACACACAGCACATCCGTGGGTGTCCGCCAGCACACACAGGACGTCTGTGGCTATCCGTGGCTGTCCGTCAGCACACACAAGACATCCGTGGCTGTCCATCAGTACAAATATCAGCATGTTGGTCCTTGGACTCAGCACGCTGACCCTTCCTGTGGAAAGTTTGGGTGATTTTGGCCCACGTGGGTTGTCTGTTCAGTTCACACAGGATCTCCGTGGCTGTCCGTCAGCACACACAGGACGTCTGTGGCTGTCCGTGTGTGTCCGTGTGTGGCCGTGTGTGTCCGTCAGCACACACAGGACGTCTGTGGCTGTCCATCAGTACACATATCAGCACGCTGGTACTTTGGACTCAGCACGCTGGCCCTTCCCGTGGACTGTTTGGGTGATTTTGGCCCACGTAGGCTGTCTGTTCAGTACACAAACAGGACGTCTGTGGGTGTCCGTCAGCACACACAAGACGTCCTTGTGTGTCTGTCAGCACACAACAGGACGTCCATGGCTGTCTGTGTGTGACCGTGTGTGTCCATCAGCACACACAAGACGTCCGTGGCTGTCCATCAGTACACATATCAGCAACGTTGGTCCTTGGACTCAGTACGCTGACCCTTCCCGTGGACTGTTCGGGTGATTTTGGCCCATGTGGGCTGATTGTTCAGTACACACAGGACGTCCGTGGGTCTCCTCTAGCACACACAGGACGTCTGTGGCTGTCCGTGTTGTTCGTGTGTGTCCGTCAGCACACACAGGACGTCCGTGGCTGGTCCATCAGTACACATATCAGCACGTTGGTCCTTGGACTCAGCACGCTGACCCTTCCCGTTGACTGCTCGGGTGATTTTGGCCCACGTGGGCTGTCTATTGAGTACACACAGGACGTCCGTGGGTGTCCGTCAGTACACATATCAGCACGTTGGTCCTTGGACTCAGCACGCTGACCCTTCCCGTGGACTGTTCGGGTGATTTTGGCCCACGTGGGCTGTCTGTTCAGTACACACAGGACATCTGTGGGTGTCCGTCAGCACACACATGACGTCCGTGGGTGTCCGCCAGCACACATAGGACGTCTGTGGCTGTCCGTGTGTGTCCGTGTGTGTCCGTCTCCACACACAGGACGTCTGTGGCTGTCCATCAGTACACATATCTGCATGCTGGTCCATAGACTCAGCACGCTTTCCCATCCCGTGGACTGTTTGGGTGATTTTTGCCAACATGGGCTGTCTGTTCAGTACACACAGGACATCCGTGGGTGTCCGCCAGCACACACAGGACGTCTGGGGCTATCCGTGGCTGTCCGTCAGCACACACAAGACATCCGTGGCTGTCCATCAGTACAAATATCAGCACGTTGGTCCTTGGACTCAGCACGCTGACCCTTCCCGTGGACTGTTCGGGTGATTTTGGCCCACGTGGGTTGTCTGTTCAGTACACACAGGATGTCCGTGGCTGTCCATCAGCACACACATGACGTCCGTGGCTGTCCGTGTGTGTCCGTGTGTGGCCGTGTGTGTCCGTCAGCACACAGAGGACGTCTGTGGCTGTCCATCAGTACACATATCAGCACGCTGGTCCTTCGACTCAGCACGCTGGCCCTTCCCGTGGACTGTTCGGGTGATTTTGGCCCACGTAGGCTGTCTGTTCAGTACACACAGAACGTCTGTGGGTGTCCGTCAGCAC
The DNA here is from genome assembly GCF_000309985.2 of Brassica rapa. Taxonomy (NCBI): domain Eukaryota; kingdom Viridiplantae; phylum Streptophyta; class Magnoliopsida; order Brassicales; family Brassicaceae; genus Brassica; species Brassica rapa. The sequence goes on along the minus strand of NW_022610354.1, from coordinate 34,088 downwards.
ACACAAGACGTCCTTGTGTGTCCGTCAGCACACACAGGACGTCCGTGGCTGTCCGTGTGTGTCCGTCAGCACACACAGGACGTCCGTCGCTGTCCTTCAGTACACATCAGCACGTTGGTCCTTGGACTCAGCACGCTAACCCTTCCAGTTAACTGCTCGGGTGATTTTGGCCCACGTGGGCTGTCTATTCAGTACACACAGGACGTCTGTGGGTGACCGCCAGCACTAACAGGACGTGTGTGGCTGTCTGTCATCACACACAGGACGTCCTTGGGTGTCCACCAGCACACACAGGACGGCCGTGGCTGTCAGTGGCTGTCCGTGAGCACACACAGGACGTCCGTGTTTGTTCGTCAGCACACACAGGACGTCTGTGGCAGTTTGTGTGTGTCTGTGTGTGTCCGTCAGCACATACAGGACGTCCGTGGCTGTCCATCAGTACACATATCAGGACGTTGGTCCTTAGACACAGCACCCTGACCCTTCCCGTGGATTGTTTGGGTGATATTGGCCACGTGGGCTGTCTGTTCAGTACACACAGGACGTCCGTCAGCACACACAGGACGTCCGTGGCTGTCCGTGTGTGTCCATTTGTGTCCGTCAGCACACACAGGATGTCAGTGGCTGTCCATCAGTACACATATCAGCACGTTGGTCCTTGGACTCCGTGATACCACTCAAATTACCCTAAGGAGTGTTACTCTCATCAAAAGAGGTGCAGATGTAGCAAAGCAATTCATATCAATAGAGAAATAAGAACTCATAGAATAGATGAAAAGAAATAGAAACAAGGAGTTCCAATCACAAGGGATCTTCTCTCCAAAATGAAACTTGCACTATATATTCTACTAGGTTAAAAACTCGTCAGGGCATTGTCACGCCCCCAATCCTGAATAGGATTGTCGGGACGTCCATGGTTCGAGAAAACATGCAAGCCAGACTTAGGACATCAAGGCAAGCGTTCCATGGTCGAGAAAGAAGGTTAAGGACATAAGGAAACTTAGACTTAACCTTATACAAGCTAAGAGACAGCTAGGACGAGTAAGACTGTAGCTGGACGAAGTGGACGAGTAGCTCGGCCAGCTCAATGAACCTAGGTTCAGTTCACACCAGCTCAGTCCCTACTAAGTCAGCTCCACTAGCTGGACTACTAGCTCACTCAGCTGAGGCAGCTGAGAGTCAGCTCATCTCAGCTAGACGGACTGTCCGGGCTTTAGGCCATGGTCTCGGTCCGGGTCAGTGGCGGGCTGTGAGGTCCGGCCATGAGGCCATGGGCTGTTGGGTCTTTGGACAAGGCCGTGGGCTAAGTCCAGGAGGCCTGGGGCGTGGGTTGGGCTTGTGACCGACCCCAAACCCAATCAGAATGGGCGAAGGGATGCAAGTGGCCGAAAGGGGACAACCCTTGGCCGATGGTGCCCATTCGCTAGCAAGTCGTGCCTGTTCGTGGGGCAAGACTTACCCCCTCGTTTTCTATAAATATGGGGGCTCTCTGGTCAATTTAATTATCCAATTCCAGAGTAAAATACTCAGAAAAAAACGTAGAGAGAAAGAAAGAGAGAGTTTCGGCCAAGAGAAAGGCCGATTGTGGTGGTGTTGTGTTCCGGCGACTCTGATCGTTTGAGAACAAACTCCGGTGAAGAATGGGAGATCAAGACAATTAGAAGAGCATGGAGAACCCAGACGTGGTTTGTCATGTCCCCGATTCTGGATAGGATCATCCGGACGGACTGTGGTGCGTGGAGATGCACCAGTATGGTCATATGGCCCAAAGACAAGCGTGTCATAGCCTGGAAGTAAGGTTAAGGGCATCAGAAAACTAAGGGATAGCTAAACCAAGAAGGAGACAAGTATAAAGAAGCTGTACTAAGAGTATGGCAGCTGGGCGGTGCGGTAAGCAAGCTCGACCAGCTAAGTGAAGAGTAGTGCAGCTCAGTGTAGCTCACTGAAGAGTGTGTCAGCTCCCTGAGCTAGATGGACTAGCTCACTCAGATGGGTCAGCTGGGGATCAGCTCAACTCAGCTGGACTGAGTGTTCGAGTCTTGGGCAGCTGGTTCGGGTCTGGACAGTGACCAGGCCATGTGGATGACCCATGTGTACCAATGGGCTGGAGGGCTCTTGTGGTTGGGTCATGGGCGTGGAAAATCAGTCTGGGCTTTGTTTGGACTTGTCCAGGAGTGGTTTGGCAGTTCCAGGGCGTGTGGTAACTGCCATAGGCGAAAGGGTGCAATCTGTACCATTGATTAAATCAATGGCCAGAAATGATACCGAAGGGATGCAATGGTTAAGAAGTAACCAACCCTTCTCCTATATAAGGAAGGCAAGTCCGTGCCTTTGCAGGCACGCCAGGGCTTCCTTCTACACCCTGAAACCCAAAGAATCCAGAGAAAAAATACAGAGAGTTGGTCGGATTCCCAATCCAAGACCCATGGTGGTGTGAAGGCCATAAAGAGACAGTTTTGGGGCAGATCAAGGGGGAAGTTGAGAACGACCCTCTGAACGGTTTTGATCATTGTTGACAACACCCAAAGCCTTATCTGGAGCCTGTGAACACACGCAAATGGTGAGGAAAGGAGGGAGTTGGCCGGAATCCATTCCCAAGGGCCAATGCAGCCTTAAAGGGAGATTGGTGTGGAAAGCAGTTTCATGGGGAACAAAGAGGGAAGTGATGCACGACCTTTGGATGGTGATTGATCATGGATGATCATGTCTAAGGCTTCCTCTGTGTCTTGGGAATACACGCAATTGGTTAGGAGAGAAGGGGGAAGGCTTGACTCCACTCTCAAAGGCATGAACAGCCTTGAAGATGTATGCAGTATAGAAACTGGTTTCATGGAAGTTCCATGGAAGGAGTGATGGGCACGAACCATAGTTAGATCTTATCAATACTGGAAGTATGCGATAAGGGTTTGATGAAGGCGTGCAAGGAGGAGCATGTACGCCCCTGATGAGGTAACAGGTGGGGACTGCAGACCATTGGACATAGTCTGGTACACTATGGGCTGATCTGGTCCTGCAGTTACACCTTACTCTGTTTTATGATTATTAATCATATTATTTATTCTTCTTATGATTGAGATTGATGATTAGACATAGTAGCACTGAACCATGGCTTGGCCGGTTCAGAAGAACCCTCCATGGCCTTGGTTTGGCAGCTAAGTCCGGATCTCCTACTTCCTGATGGATTTATGGCGATCTGACTTTGGAATCCTCTTAGTGGTGATAATTATTATCATGGTATTTGGGGATTTTTATCTGATTGATTTCGAGATGGTCAAGGTGGCCGGTGGGGCTGTTCTAGGTCGAGATCCATAGAATCGAGATCGGTTCTTGGAATTCTGACTTGACCATTCTCTTAGTTAAGATTTATCATGAATTATCATGTCCTAATGAGTTTTTAGGGACTGATTTAGAGATGGTCCCTTGGGCCGGTTTGGCTGATCTTGGCCGAGATCTATGGGATAGAGGCCAGTTCTGGGAAATCTGATTGGACCATTCTCTTAGTTATGATTTATCATGAATTATCATGAATTTTAATTGATTTTTGGAGCAGGTTTGCTTGCGGTCGAAATTGCACCTGAGGGCATATTGGGGTCGGATCCTTGTGTTAGGATATCTGATCATATGTTTGTGTGCTGGAACATATTGTCACTTATGATATTGATCATAAGGAATTGCTGGTTATCAACCTTGGTGTTGGTAAGGCAGGCTGTGTGTGACCTGATCATGGGCAAGGATGGACGACCTGATCCTTGGATGATGGATCAAGGTGTCTGATCTGATTGATCAAAGGATGCACCGGTGGTAAGAGTAACACTAATCAGGTTCAGTGGGACATGGTTCCATGACTTATTAGGAAGTATGAAGACTCATCAGTTCTGAGTCATGTGGGGTGGTTGGTTGATTGACTCAGGATCTGATGGGCATTGTTAGTCCATGAGCTGGACTTGGTATCATAAGTTGATAAGGCAAAAAGGATGTGGGACAGTGCATGAGCCGGTAAGGGCCAGATGCATGTCCTTAGCTGTTTGAAGACTTCTCAAGGGTTACTTATGTCTGTGGGGATGGTTGGCTGAATGACTAAGTACCTAAGGGAGTTGTTTTGTGTGTGTAAAGGAGCTGGACGCAGTATATGGCAGCTGGCCAAAGCTCGGTCCTAGCTCAGTTCGAGTGTGACAGCTCGAATAGCTGGTTTATGAGTTCATTCAGCTAGAGTAGCTGGGCCGATGAGCTACCAAGCTCCGTGGGTGTGGCAAAGGTATGATCTAGCAATGTTGCATAGATCTAGATAGAATGGTTAGGGGAATGGAACCTCAGATATGTATGCCTTGATTTGGGTTCGGGATTGACCTTGGAGTTAGCTGGTACTTGAGTATACTAACCATTAGCCGAGGTGATTCGACCAGACAAGTATTATATTGGTTATAGACCAATGGTTAAGTAGATACTATTCCGCTGTGCATAAGTTGAAAGGATCTAGCTAGGGAATGACTAAGGTAGTCTTGAGCTAGGATCTGAGTTAGCCCTCGCCAATGGGCAATATTTTAAATAAAGGGCAAAATTTTTAGAGGTTCGGTCCGGGTATGGACTGAGCGACATGAGGCATCGACTGCGGCCTAGTCGGCCGGGACCGGGTCTTACATGGTTCTCCAGGTATGTGATGGGCCGTGGCTCCATCAGACCGAACGGACGGTCCATGCGACCGCACCGCGGCTCTGCTCGATTCCTAAGTCCCATCCGGCTCTCCTTATCTGTTTCAATTCGTTTCTCTTCTCTTCTCTCTGGTTAAACACGAAAGTTTGTGTTGGTTGAGTCCATGGGACACGTCCCTAGGCTTTGGTCGAACATAACCAAACCGCTAGCCTAGACACGGGTCGGTTAGTCGGATGATCCGATCGCACCAAGACTGGGCGGTTAGGACGAACGGTTGGGAATGACCCAAAGGGCACGAGTTGTCAAGAGTCATGAGTGTCCAAGAGGCACGAATGGCCAAAGGGTGCATGTTCCAAACGGTGTCTTTCGGGACAGGTTAGGACCGATCCTTATGGATCAGCCTATGGCTTGTCTAGTTAAGACAAGGTCACGGTTTGTCTAAGCCAAGGTAGAGTCGCAAGGTCTGACCGGTTGCTAAGCCTTTCGGATTAGGCTTGAGGCTTACTCGGCCGATTGGATCCAGGCCTAAGGCCGGATCAGGTAAGGGAGTCCGTTGGGCCATTGAGCCGGACTCCATTGGCCGGTCGCACCTAGATTCTATCCGGTTAGACGGATTGGTCTTTGGCGACGATCCGGATATGTTTGTGTGTTCTGTTTATCTATTCTGGACTATCTATCTGATTCTAAGTCAAGGGGTGGTTGGTTGAATGACTTAGGATACGGTAGGTAGGTTCATACGTTTTATGATTATGTTGACTGAGGTTTATCTAAGTTCTAGGAACCAAACCAAGCTGTCACGCCCCCAATCCTGAGTAGGATTGTTGGGACAGCCATGGTTCGAGGAAACGTGCAAGCCAGTCCTAGGACATCAAGGCAAGCGTTCCATGGTCGAGAAAGAAGGTTAAGGACATAAGGAAACTTAGACTTAACCTTATACAAGCTAAGAGACAGCTAGGACGAGTAAGACGGTAGCTGGACGAAGTGGACGAGTAGCTCGGCCAGCTCAAGGAAGCTAGGTTCAGTTCACTCCAGCTCAGTCCCTACTAGGTCAGCTCCACTAGCTGGACTACTAGCTCACTGTGACACCCCCGATCGTAGATAACCGGAAATGACACGGTCGATGTTCCCTGATGGTCGACCCGAGGTTCTCGAAATAAATCCGATCACCTTAGACCAACAACCAAAGAACACAGACACTCCTATCGGATATTACTCTAGGCTTTTCAACCCGATAAAGCAATATTCGATAGTTAGTTCGTCCCGGACAAGGACTAATATCATATGAGAACTCGTGATTTATAAACATCTTTTATACATTATTTATTTACTTTAAACATCTTACAAACTGTTATAGTTTACCCTACGGCCTATCGCCCAACAACGTTTTAAGTAAATATACATCAAAACGTACGTTGCAAGGACAACAAAATACTACCGCTGGTTGGCCGCTCCTTCCGTCCAAAAGATTTAAGTGTCTCCCGCCTAAGGTTTACCTGCACACACAAATGAGTCATGAGCAACTAGTTTACTCAGTGAATCTAGAATCACAACACAATCAATAACAATCAAGCAATTATCAATGCATATACATGATCATGCAAGTACTAGTACTATACTTTAATATCGATCATCATTGTGAATTCTTATTTTAAACATCACTTCCACAACACCCGCCCGTTACCATACTCATATAATACAATATATATACTAGACCCGAGAAACCACTAAGGCTAACCGAGACTAGTGAGTTAGCATCACCATCATTGTCGAATGTCCGGTATGAACAATCCGACACTGCATCGTCATGCAGTACACGGTCTCCAGGGAGCTACCCCATCATCGTGTCTTCATGACCTTGTTCCATTCGCAGGACCAAGTCACGGTAATGCGGGGGCTTTAGGGATAGTGAATATAACAAGACTTCACATTATTTTACTTCACATTATTTTACTTCCATATTTATTTCAAATTAATCTATAATTAATCATAATTAACTCTTAATTAATCCTAGATTAATCCTTAATTAATCTCATATTAATCTTTAATTAATCCAAGATTAGTACTTAATTAATCATGATTACTCCTTAATTAATCTCAGATTAATTCTCAATTAAACCAAGATTAATTCTTAATTAAACCATGATTAATCTTTAATTAAACCATGATTATTTCATAGTTAAGATTAGTACTTGAGAACAAGTACTATGATTATGATTAACCTCACTTTAACCTTTTGCTTAATCTTCAAGTGTAAGTGTTTACACTAAGTAAACACCATACACTTCTCAAAGGATTCAAAGACTTGACTATCTAATTGAGATACTACAATTTAAAGTCAATCATGTACTCATACATGATCTGTCTCATCTTCTATCTAGACTCACCTAAAGATTAGTCTTGAAACTGGATTGGACAAGACTTGAGTTCCACTTGAACAAGGCTGAATGGACAGGACTGGATACTTCAAGCTTTACTCTACCTCTGACCAAGATGAACCAAAGGACTAGATGGCCTCAGCTGATCCTCTTCTCCAAGGTAAGCTTGTGGCTGGACTGATCAAAGAGAAAGATCAAGGTCTGATCATGATCTGAACTCAACTAGGTCTAGGGTTTTATTTAAAAATCTCACCTTCTGATCTTTCTCAAGAACCAAACTGAGCTAAGGTTGAAGATTAGGTCACCACCAAATTTTTTCTTGATTTTTCTCACTGAGTTTTCTGTTCTTCTTTCTCTCTTTCTCACTGAAATTCTCTAGGTTTTTCTGCAGGGTTCTGAACGTGGGAAGCAGCTGGAGGAGGGTTAAATACAAGCTGTGGTTGCTTCACCTGAGGGTTTAGCTCATAACAAAGCTTGGCTGAGAGCAGACAGCTGGCAACCTGTTTCATCATCTACACCATACTGTCCTTTCCCTCCCATGAAGTAGTTTCCAGCCAATCATAAATAATTAAAGGAGGAAGCAAGCACACAGGCAGCTTGTGATTGTCATGTGCCATTTACTGAAGAAGTTAAGCAAGCAGGCAGGTGCAAGTCATGTGATTAAAGACTGAGCAAGCAGGCTGGTGGAAGACATGAGTCTGGTCCAAAATTACTTGTAGCAGTTGGTTGATAATTTCCAATAATTTTTAACTAAATATTCCTTGTCTTTGGCTCTCGTCTTGTTCTCGGAAAATATATTCCAGTTTAATAAAAATTCGACCAAAATATTTAAGACTCGACCAAACTATCAAGTGAAGGTCTTTCAACCACAAGACAGTCCCGTCGAGAAATTAATCTACCGGGTCGATTTTTATTTCTATTAATCATGGTCGAACCAACTAAAAACTGGCCGAGTGGGATTTCTCTTGACCAAAAATTTATTGGCTCATGAGGGTTATTACACTCTTCCCCCCTTAAAAGAATTCGTCCCCGAATTCTCAAAATATAAGTGTACACCCTTTACTGGACGACTGGGGTATCTGAGAAGAGTTCTGGGTAATCAACTCGGAACTTATCTTCATCCTCCCATGTTATAACAACTCTCTGTTGCTTTCCCCAAAATACTTGAACTTGCGAAATTTCCCTATTCTTCAATTTCTTGATACGACGCTCGCCTATCCGCAAAGGACCTTCAGGATAGGTGAGGTTAGGTTTCAAATTCTCTGGTCGCTGCGGCTCAACCATATTTGGATCTGGTATATGCTTACATAGCATCGATACATGAAATACCGGATGCATAGGCATATCGGGTGGAAGTTCTAGTCTATAGGCTACTTCTCCAACTCTAGCGACAATTCGGTATGGTGCCTTTGCTATTGCAGCAGATCCGGGTTCTAAGGTTATACTAAAGGGGTTACTCCTAGACGGCAGCAATCCGTCTAATGCCTTAAAAACGTCCTCATATTCTCTGACTACTGGTATTTCTTCCATGTTCTGCTCTTTTTCGTCTTCTACTGGTCCAGCAACTAAGGTCACTAAGTATACTTCTTCACCCTTCTCCAAAAGGTTTTCAATTCTCAGTGCTAACACTAATGACGCTCCAACACTTGGTACTATGCCATGGTAAGCTAAAGGGGGTTGGGTATCTCTGTCGAAAATAATCTTCCCTCGACCACAATCAAGGTGAGCTCGGTAACTTGACAGCCAATCCATCCCTAAGATTACCTCATACCTCTCTAAGGGGAGAACTAACAAATCAGCCGGAAAAATCATATCTTGGATAATGATTGGAACTCTTAGAATACAGCCTTCAGTTTCAAGAACTTGATCTCCGGGAGTTAGAACAGGAATGGATAAATTCACCTTAGTGAATTCTCCATCGAATCGGGATGCTACTTCGGGAGCTACAAAACTATGTGTTGCTCCTGAATCGAAAAGGATGTGGGCGGATATTCCACCCACAAGCAAAGTCCCTGTCAATAATTGACTTTACCGTCAATTACTTACTCAACCACTTTTATACTATTTTTTTATCACCAATTTACCAATCATTTAAAAAAATTATGCAACCCTCAATTGGTTAGGAAAACAAACCTGAAATCGGACCCTGAGGTGGTCCGGATGGTCCTGGTAACTCTAAAGAATAATTCCTACCAGCAGTGGCTTGACGCTTAGCAGGAGGTAAGGGTAAAGGTGGGTTAACTGGTACAACGGGTTGAGCACTCGTAACAACAGGCTGAGCAAGATGAGTGTGTGGACATGATGTCGCGTAATGTCCTCGCTCTCCACACGTGAAACAAGTGATGTGAGATGGTACAGCCGGTTGGAACTGTCCCACGGTCGGACAATCTCTCCTAACATGGCCCACCTGGCCACAAGTGAAACAAGTTGGGGTTCTAGGTCTAGGATCTCCAGATCGACCTCCCCGAAAAGCTCTACCTCCCCGTCCTCGCTGCACAGCAGAATGCGGCTGAGGCTGGAACGGAACAGATGGACGTCTAGGTTGTGTGGCATTGCTAGAAGAAGCTCTCTCAGCAGCAATGGCCTCCTCAACGTTTACAGCACGCTCAACAAGATCAGCAAGCCTATGAAACTCTACTGCCTCAAGTCTGCTCCTGATATATGGGTTAAGTCCTCGAAGGAACTTACGGATAATCATCATCTCGTCCTCTCGACCATAGTGGACATACTTCCTGAGACGTGTGAACTCTGCCTCATACTTCCTAACAGATAATCCTCCCTGAACTAGCTCCATGAATTTAATCTCCAATCGATCACGGGCTTCCGGTGGGAAGTACTTTCGAACGAACGCTGTACGGAAGTCAGCCCAACTCAGATTGAAGTCTCCAAAGTTCCTCTCTACGCATAACCACCAACTGATGGCGTCCTTCTCCAGATAGTAAACAGCCACGTCCTTCTTGAATTCTACTGGACAACGGGTTGCAGCAAAGTTCTGCTCGAGATTGTGCAGCCATGCATCAGCTTCAAAGGGATCAGTACCTCCCTGGTAACGCTTCGTCCCCAAGTTTTTCATAATCATGACTATCTTCAGAAAGTCCGGATGAGAAGTGGTAGGTACTGGAGCTGGCTGAGTACGCTGTGCTTCACGCTGTGCATTCAATGCTTGATGTTGCAAATTCACCATCTCAGCCATCAGTTCTAGAAGTGCTATTATAGCTGGATCAGTTGGAGCTGGTTGAGGTTGTGCTGCCAGAATAGGTGCGGCAGGGGCCGGTGGAATATGAGCGGCAGGAGATGCAGGAGCTGCGGGATGATCTCCGTGCACTGGACTATCGTGTACCACATCCACCTCGATGTCCATAAAGTACGGGTCTGGAGACAAAGGCATGTGCACCGGTGTCTGATCATATGACCCTTCAGACGGGTCAGTCTCAAAGCTAGATCCCGAAGGTGTAGCATCAAAGCTAGCAGTCGGAAGTGGTGTCGGAGTAGATGGCGGCGAAGAGTCTGAAGATGATGAAATCGAAATTGGGAGGTTTGGACCTCCACGGCGTCCAAAGAGTGCTCTTCTCGGTGGCATCTGCAACGAAAGATCATGGTAAGTTTCTACCCAGGTCTATCTATTTCTAAAAGAACGAACAAACCAGCATATCCTAATTATCCTTGCGACACATTTTCGACTCGAAAATTATTTGAAACAAGTCCCATTCAAGCATCGTATAACCATGCTCTGATACCACCTTTGTGACACCCCCGATCGTAGATAACCGGAAATGACACGGTCGATGTTCCCTGATGGTCGACCCGAGGTTCTCGAAATAAATCCGATCACCTTAGACCAACAACCAAAGAACACAGACACTCCTATCGGATATTACTCTAGGCTTTTCAACCCGATAAAGCAATATTCGATAGTTAGTTCGTCCCGGACAAGGACTAATATCATATGAGAACTCGTGATTTATAAACATCTTTTATACATTATTTATTTACTTTAAACATCTTACAAACTGTTATAGTTTACCCTACGGCCTATCGCCCAACAACGTTTTAAGTAAATATACATCAAAACGTACGTTGCAAGGACAACAAAATACTACCGCTGGTTGGCCGCTCCTTCCGTCCAAAAGATTTAAGTGTCTCCCGCCTAAGGTTTACCTGCACACACAAATGAGTCATGAGCAACTAGTTTACTCAGTGAATCTAGAATCACAACACAATCAATAACAATCAAGCAATTATCAATGCATATACATGATCATGCAAGTACTAGTACTATACTTTAATATCGATCATCATTGTGAATTCTTATTTTAAACATCACTTCCACAACACCCGCCCGTTACCATACTCATATAATAAAATATATATACTAGACCCGAGAAACCACTAAGGCTAACCGAGACTAGTGAGTTAGCATCACCATCATTGTCGAATGTCCGGTATGAACAATCCGACACTGCATCGTCATGCAGTACACGGTCTCCAGGGAGCTACCCCATCATCGTGTCTTCATGACCTTGTTCCATTCGCAGGACCAAGTCACGGTAATGCGGGGGCTTTAGGGATAGTGAATATAACAAGACTTCACATTATTTTACTTCACATTATTTTACTTCCATATTTATTTCAAATTAATCTATAATTAATCATAATTAACTCTTAATTAATCCTAGATTAATCCTTAATTAATCTCATATTAATCTTTAATTAATCCAAGATTAGTACTTAATTAATCATGATTACTCCTTAATTAATCTCAGATTAATTCTCAATTAAACCAAGATTAATTCTTAATTAAACCATGATTAATCTTTAATTAAACCATGATTATTTCATAGTTAAGATTAGTACTTGAGAACAAGTACTATGATTATGATTAACCTCACTTTAACCTTTTGCTTAATCTTCAAGTGTAAGTGTTTACACTAAGTAAACACCATACACTTCTCAAAGGATTCAAAGACTTGACTATCTAATTGAGATACTACAATTTAAAGTCAATCATGTACTCATACATGATCTGTCTCATCTTCTATCTAGACTCACCTAAAGATTAGTCTTGAAACTGGATTGGACAAGACTTGAGTTCCACTTGAACAAGGCTGAATGGACAGGACTGGATACTTCAAGCTTTACTCTACCTCTGACCAAGATGAACCAAAGGACTAGATGGCCTCAGCTGATCCTCTTCTCCAAGGTAAGCTTGTGGCTGGACTGATCAAAGAGAAAGATCAAGGTCTGATCATGATCTGAACTCAACTAGGTCTAGGGTTTTATTTAAAAATCTCACCTTCTGATCTTTCTCAAGAACCAAACTGAGCTAAGGTTGAAGATTAGGTCACCACCAAATTTTTTCTTGATTTTTCTCACTGAGTTTTCTGTTCTTCTTTCTCTCTTTCTCACTGAAATTCTCTAGGTTTTTCTGCAGGGTTCTGAACGTGGGAAGCAGCTGGAGGAGGGTTAAATACAAGCTGTGGTTGCTTCACCTGAGGGTTTAGCTCATAACAAAGCTTGGCTGAGAGCAGACAGCTGGCAACCTGTTTCATCATCTACACCATACTGTCCTTTCCCTCCCATGAAGTAGTTTCCAGCCAATCATAAATAATTAAAGGAGGAAGCAAGCACACAGGCAGCTTGTGATTGTCATGTGCCATTTACTGAAGAAGTTAAGCAAGCAGGCAGGTGCAAGTCATGTGATTAAAGACTGAGCAAGCAGGCTGGTGGAAGACATGAGTCTGGTCCAAAATTACTTGTAGCAGTTGGTTGATAATTTCCAATAATTTTTAACTAAATATTCCTTGTCTTTGGCTCTCGTCTTGTTCTCGGAAAATATATTCCAGTTTAATAAAAATTCGACCAAAATATTTAAGACTCGACCAAACTATCAAGTGAAGGTCTTTCAACCACAAGACAGTCCCGTCGAGAAATTAATCTACCGGGTCGATTTTTATTTCTATTAATCATGGTCGAACCAACTAAAAACTGGCCGAGTGGGATTTTTCTTGACCAAAAATTTATTGGCTCATGAGGGTTATTACACGGACTGTCCGGGCTTTAGGCCGATGGTCCGGGTCCGGGTCAGTGGCGGCTGTGAGGTCCGGCCATGAGGCCATGGGCTGTTGGGTCTTAGGACAAGGCCATGGGCTAGTTGGGCTTGTGGCCGACTGAAAGGACCCAACCAATTTTTTCGTACCATCAGTACGAGTCTGGCTCGACTTCCTCGATCAGACTTGGGCCGTTTTCCTAATTTTCTTTACTTAGAATTATTTCCGAGTTTTAGTTCGTTTTCAGACAATCAAGCAAGCATAATAAGATTTGAATAAATTAACTGAGGTTCGAGTTAACAAGTGAGTTTGCTATAAGCTATTACAAGTTAAACTCGTCCTACATCTAACCAAATCCCCCATCCTTCCTTCCTGCCTTAGTCCCGCGGTCAAGCTATGTCCTTACCCTTACGGGTCTGGTCCTGATCTGCATCCAAAACAAGGAGGCATAAGCAACAGTTTGCTTAGTGATGTGGCCATCCCGTCTCACTCAGCCATGTAAAGCAATCGAGTCAATCAATCAGTAAACGGACATGCTTATCATCAGTCAGTTACTTAGCCGACCCAATCGTCCCAAGCCAACGCGCCATCAGATTCAGACAAGCCCTAGCAGGCCATTACGGCTCTAGGCACATGATCTGATCCAGATGCGTCGATGGAAGGAACCGACTTATCGGACCAAGCCAGAACTTAGCAGATAATTCAAATTAGACAAGCAATCAGTACATAGAACATTCCTATCATTCAGACTACGATTCAGTACGATAGGCTACGGTCACGCACTCACCTTTGTCTTAGAGTCGGGATGTTCTGTTTGATTCGGTCTCTTCTGACACCTCTTGAGCGGTTTCTGTCGGATCTTCGAACGTTCTGACAGTCGGAATCACCCCACAGACGATCGTTCTTGACTCGGACTTGATCAATCCAGCCAAATATCAAAAGTTCTCTCTTAATCGGACTTTTCTCTCTCTGAGTTCTTCTCTGGTTCTTTCTTTTTGTTTCCCGTACAGAAATGGCGAAATAAGACCAAGGAGACGATTAAAATGGGCAGTTGGGCGGTTTAGGCCCGAGAAACTGCAAAGATAACTGTTCCCGCTTATTTTACACGCGGCTCTTTGTCCGTAACCGCCACCCCGCGCTCCAAAGCATGTCAGCGCAAGTTTTTCCCCTTTTCGGACCTTAACTGTTCCCGCCAGTTTTACTTAGACGAAACTCGAGCTGAAGCTGACTGATGCAGTCGACAACTCTAACCGCCTTGTCTGAATCAGACCAATACTACTGAATCAGCTCATCTCAGCTTAGCCGACAGTCTTAACTGCCTTGTCTAATTTCCGACAATCTCTCTCTAGCCGACCAGCTCAACCGTCATGTCCGAATCCGACAACACTTGTCCGGATCCGACCATTGCTGTCCGAAAATACCGCTTTGCCTGGATTTTCATCGAACTGGCCGAACACTACTGAGTTCCGCAAATTGAACGGCCTGGTCCAATAACCCGAGCGTAAGACCGACTGATGGAGCTTTGTTGGCTCAAAAACAGATCAGATCCTAGCTTTATTCGGGTACATGGTTCCGCTCCATCCACTACTAATCAGACTTCCGAACCAAGAACTCCCATCCACCCACGGTAAGTCCTTACAACTTTGGCCAGCTCTTTCTAGCATCATCAAACCCATTCAATACGTTCCAGCAGTCCGGCCAGTCAGTCCTCAGATCATCCTATCATCGATCTTCAGAACACGGTCGCTACAAGTTCTCCCCCACTTGGCTCAGACTCGTCCTCGAGTCTTTCTTACTGAATCTTCCTTGAGTTTGTCAAACCACTTTCGAAACTCAGCTTTCATTATCGCCTCTGGCTCCCAAGTCATTTCTTCTTCTCCATCGCAGTCCCAAACAACTTGGATCATTTTGATATTCTTTCTGCCTTCAGGTTTGGTTTTTTACCAATGATCCGGACTGGTCGTCCCTCCACTGTAAGGTTTTCTCTCAAGTCAGATGGTGGTTCTGAAACCACATTGTCTTGATTCCTTATGCATTTTCGCAGCAAGGATACATGGAACACGTTATGGAACTGAGCCATCGATGAAGGCAGTTCCAGTTTGTAAGCGACCTTTCCAATCCTTTCCAGGATCTTATACGGCCCCATGTATCTTGGACTCAGCTTGGCATTCTTTGAGGATTGGTCCTTGCCTTTGTAGGTGACGGTTTTGAGATATACCATGTCCCCTACTTCAAACTCAAGCTCTTTTCTGCGTCCGTCTGCATAACTCTTCTGCCTGTCCTGAGACTCTTTCATCCTCAGTTTCAAGACTCGGATTCTTTCAGTTGTCTCCTCCACAAAGTCTCGGCCAAATATGCTGCGCTCCCCCACTTGGGTCCAGCATAGCGGTGTCCTACACGGACGTCCATACAATGCCTCGTAAGGAGACATTCCAATGCTTGCATGATAGCTGTTGTTGTATGAGAACTCGGCCAGATGCAAGTATTGATCCCATTTGTCTCCCCAATCCAGAACACAAGATCGCAGCAAGTCTTCAAGTGTTCGGATTGTCCTTTCTGATTGTCCATCTGTTTGCGGATGATATGCTGTACTCATATGGACCTTGGTCCCCATCGACTTCTGCATCGCCCTCCAAAAGGCTGAATAAAACTTGGAGTCTCGGTCTGACACTATGCTTACCGGAACTCCATGAAGTCTGACGATCTGTTCCACATATAACTTGGCTAGCACTGCTGCATTGTCTGTCTTGTTGATTGCCAAGAAATGCGAAGATTTGGTCAATCTGTCCACTATCACCCAGATAGCGTCCTTGCCATTTCTCATTGGCAAGCCAGTCATGAAGTCCATCGTGATCATATCCCACTTCCATTCCGGAATGGGTAAACTCTGCAGTAGTCCGCTCGGAACTTGATTTTCTGCCTTAACCATCTGGCAGATTGGGCACCCAGCTACCCATTTTGCAACATCACGCTTCATTCCAACCCAATGATAGTATCTCTTCAAATCTTGGTACATCTTGTTGGCTCCTGGATGTATCGAAAACTTAGACTGATGTGCTTCTTTTAGGATCTCATCCCGCAATCCTTTGTCATTAGGAACACACACCCGGCCATTAACCAAAATCGTCCCATTGTTTGAAGTCTGATACTCTGTCTTCTCATTCTTTGAAGCTTTGATCAGATCATCATCCTTTTCCTCAGCAAGGCGAACTCTGGACAACAAGTCAGCCTGATCCGCTGCACCAAGACCCAACGGTTCCACTTCGTTGGTCAAGGCAGCTAATCGTAAGGTTCCCACCATGTGAACCAATTCCTGCATGTCTTTCTCTGAAGCTGAAGCTACTCTCTTCCTGCTCAAAGCATCCGCGACTAGATTTGCCTTTCCCGGATGGTAGGCAATATCCAAGTCATAATCCGCAACCAGTTCCATCCACCGCCTCTGCCTAAGGTTCAGCTCTGGTTGAGTGAAGATATACTTCAAACTCTTATGATCCGTGAAGACTTGGACCTTGGCAGGTTATTTTGGCCCACGTGGGCTGTCTTTT
Organism: Brassica rapa; assembly: GCF_000309985.2. Classification (NCBI taxonomy): domain Eukaryota; kingdom Viridiplantae; phylum Streptophyta; class Magnoliopsida; order Brassicales; family Brassicaceae; genus Brassica; species Brassica rapa. The sequence continues at coordinate 17,471 of NW_022610354.1, read as the reverse complement.
CAGTACACACAGGACGTCCATGGGTGTCCGTCAGCACACACACGACGTCCGTGTGTGTCCGTCAGCACACACAGTGATAGAACCAAAATATGGATCACTCTTTCGGTATGGTTGATATGAACTCAGATCCGAGAGGATTGAGAACTGATGGATCGAGGGGTGACACTAAGGTTTGCTACCAGACTTCGATCGTTGCCGTATGTGACGCACCGGTCCAACAGAAGAAGTATCGAAACTTGGAGATAACCTCACCAAGAAACTAAGAAGTGTTCTAAACAAAGAACAATGAGAGAAACTCATAAAAAGGGAAAAACAATCTGTCTATTTCGTGGCTCTAAGGCCTTATTTATAGGATTACAAGTTGTAGAAATCCAAAGAAGAATTTGCTAAAAACAAGACATAGAAACTAGAAATGAAGACTTTAACTAAAGACCGAAATTAATGATTTTTGTTGAATTCTTTTTCCCATGCACGACCAAGACTTCCTTGCTGACTCCCTCTTGGTATTCTTGATGAGAATGTGCTTTAAATGGACTGAGGAAAGGACTGGTCGGATTTGGAAAGAAACCATCCCATAGTGAACTTTTGATGAACTTTTCTTTGGGCTGAAAAGGCTCATTTCGCCCAGCAGCTGAACCAGCTCCATCTTCAGTGTTACTTAGCTCATTCAGCTCCAAGCTAGTGTCATTTAGCTCACTCAGCTCATCCAGCTCCAGAGTAGTGTCACTTAGCTCACTCAGCTCATCTAGCTCCAAGTAAGTGTCACCTCGTCCAGCTCGTCCAAAGTGGATTCTAGCTCGACCATATGTCTTCAAATGTGAAGTTGGACGGGAAAGACAAGCCCCAGTATGGTCAGATCGGTCATCTGGCCATGGTTCCAGCCAAAGCTCCTTTCCGGACCTATGCGGGACTGTCCAGTACACTGCACGGTCAGTCTGTCCGGTACGGTGAAAAATGTGAACCTCGGTTGAAATGTTCAGAATGTTCTGATCTCCAGGCTGGTTCGGCTCCATGTACTGATCCGTGGACCGCGGTGTATCATTCTCTCCTTCTTCAAAAGGATTTGTCCTCAAATCCAAAGTACCTATATCAATAAACGATGAATCAGATACAAAGGAATTAAAATTCATGGAAAATTCAGGGAATGAAAAATATGGACAGAAACTTCCTTGGAGTTTTGAAGTCATTTTCATCAAGGAATTCCAAGTACTTTGGCGTCCATTGGTGCTTGCTCTCCTTAGAAACTGATCATGCTTATCCTGTTTATTCAAAGCAACTAGAGAAACCACATCAAATCTGGTAAAGGAATAATCAAAGGGTTTCTCTATCCTTAAGACACCAAAAACAGGATCCAAGCACTTAGGATAATCATCAAGGACGTGGGAAAGCATTAAGAAAGTAAGCTGGTTGCCAAAAATTGATTTATCAATCTCAAAATCAGGCCAATGTGAGAAACTGTTATGGAAAGAAAGAGACAATGCCAAATTTGAAAAATTATCATCATGAACGAAATCAAAAGAATTCTTTGGCCTAAGCAATTTTAGTTCATGCCCTTTCCTACACCAAATCTCTTTCAAAGCACAGCTCAATGAAATCAATTCATGAAAAGGTTTGAGCAAAACGTCTTTCAACCAAGTAAGAATATGTTTTCTCTTTGAAATTCTCGGTTTCACAACTGATGAGTCATCATCTGGTCTGATCGGCCTTGGGACTTAACCCAGACAACAGATATGATTTGTTCATACCAACCGATGCATTCGTTAAACAGGTTAGGAACGACACCTTAAACCATCATTCAGAGGTCAGGTCGTCCATACTCAACCATGATCAGATCTTAGACGGCCTTCCTTGAACAATCACACTTAGGCTCAGTATCTATGGTCTACGACACATAGTACTAGCCACACACTTCGTCATGACTCTCAGTCAATCTCGAAGCTATCAACACCAAGGTTGATATCTAGAAGCAATATATCAATACTCTTACTCCAGCAACGTGACTATCCATACTAGTGTTCGGCCATTGAACCATCGTTATGAAACATTATCCGACCACTAGACTTGATAAGCCATCGTCCACTTAGCATGTACTGATATGACCGACCTTCCATTGCCATCATGTGGGTCTACGCCCTACAAAAGGCATATGGCGCCTATCCTACTCACCAACCCGAGGTTGATTGTAAGATATCCTACTTAGCCTTTGCGGCTAGAACCATCCAACCACAGCCGGATCAACCATAGTCTCGTCTAACCATCTGGTTGAGATCTAGGTGCGATCGGCCAGTTATAAGTCTGGCCCAAAGGCTCACGGACCTTCTTACCTGATCCAACCCAAAGCCTGGATCAATACCACAGAGTAAGGCCCAAGCCCAAACCAGATTGCCTTGCAACCGATCAGACCTTGCTACGCAACACTCCGGTTAAACTAACCGTCCGTCCGTTCGGCTATGCAGTCGCGGACTGTCCACTTGGTTCGGCCTAAGCCTTGAACCATTGGCACCGTTTGGAACTCACACCCTTTGGGAACTACTACCCTTTGGACACACGTGCCTCTTGGCAACTCATGACCCTTGGCAACTCACACCCATTCAGATATTCCAACCGTTCGACCTAACCGTCCGTATGGACTGTCTGGTCCGTGCGAGTGTCCGGCCTATGGCCAAAGAACCACGCCTTAACCTACACAAGTCATGAACCATTGTGACTGTTCAGGGAAGGGTTGCAACCGTTCTGAACAGAACTGAACCGCCCCTATCCAATCGGATCACCTGAGGCCGGTATAGACCATGCACGCGCCTAACTCGACGGTTATGGACCGCGACCGCATTACTCAACCAGAACCACGGTTATAACCAATCCTAACATATCCACAAGGCCACGCCAATGTACAGAAGGAGTAGAAGAAGAATTAGATGAAAAGAATAAGAAGAATGGGACACAATCTAAACACCCATGGCTAGACCGGTTCGGACTGCCCGATGGTCTTAGCCGATGAGTCGGTGGTTACCCCACTGACCCTATTGGATTGAACCACGGCTTTGGAGTCCTTCTCCAGACCTTTCTCTATACCCTGGGTAGTCATAACCACACGGCCTCCTCTCTCCTAAACCGTTCTCCTTGCCGGAGGTACTAAACCACCACAACCGACCCTTTTCCAGCCGATCTCTCTCTCCCTTTCTATTTGGCCTCTGCCTTTGGTTTCTCACGAAACTGATTGACTGCCTTGATCTCTGGTCGTGCATCCTTTATATAGGCAACCAAAGGTCATGTGCGAAGAGTTACATCCCTTCGAAGCATCCTTCTGGGACAGATCTTGGCCATTGATTACAATCAACGGTCCAGATCGTACCTGTTCGGATATAGAAGGCTCCAGACCTTCTAGGCACGTCCAACCCAAGCCCAGACTTGGTACTCAAGCCCACGGCCTGCCCACAACAGCCCAACGACTCATGGACCACATGGCTGGACCTCATGGCCTGCCACTGACCCGGACCCGGACCATCGGCCCGAAACCCGAACAGTCCGTCAAGCTGAGATAAGCTGACTCCCAGCTGCCTCAGCTGATTGAGCTAGTAGCCCAGCTAGTGGAGCTGACCTAGTAGTGGCCGAGCTGGAGTGAGCTTAACCTAGCTTCGTTGAGCTAGTCGAGCTACCCGTTCACTTCGTCCAGCTAGCATCCTGACGTCCTTAACCCTCTATCTTGGCCATGGAACGCCTTCTTTAAGGTCCTAAGACCGGCTGGTAAGTTTCCTCGAACCATGGCTTTCCCGACAATCCTATCCAGGATTGGGGGTGTGACAGACTCAGCACGCTGGCCCTTCCCGTGGACTGTTTGGGTGATTTTGGCCCACGTGGGCTGTAGATTCAGTATAGACAGGACGTCCGTCGGTGTCCGCCAGCACACACAGGATGTCCGTGGCTATCCGCCAGCACATACAAGACGTCCGTGGCTGTCTGTGTGTGTCCATCAGCACACACAGGATGTCGGTGGCTGTCCATCAGTACACATATCAGCACGTTGGTCCTTGGACTCAGCACGCTGACCCTTCCCGTGGACTGTTCGGGTGATTTGGCCAACGTGGGCAGTCTGTTCAGTACGCACAGGACGTCCGTGGGTGTCCGTTAGCACACACAGGACATCCGTGGGTGTCTGTCAGCACACACAGGAAGACCGTGGCTGTCTTTGTGTGTCCGTGTGTGTCTGTCGGCACACACAGGACATCCGTGGCTGTCCATCAGTACACATATCAGCACATTGGTCCTTGGACTCAGCATACTGCCCCTTCTTGTGGACTGTTCGGATGATTTTGGTCCACGTGGGCTGTCTGTTCAGTACACTCAGGACGTCCGTGGGTGTCCGTCAGCAACCATAGGACGTCCGTGTGTGTCCGTCAGCACACACAGGATGTCCCTGGCTATCCGTGTGTGTCCGTCAGCACACACAAGACGTCCGTGGCTGTCCATCAGTAGACATATCAGCATGTTGGTCATTGGACTCAGCACGCTGACCCTTCCCGTGGACTGTTCGGGTGATTTTGACCCATGTGGGCTGTTTGTTCAGTACACATAGGTCGTCCGTGGATGTCCGCCAGCACACACAGAACGTCTGTGGCTGTCCGTGTGTGTCTGTATGTGTCCGTTTGTGTCCGTAAGTGTGGGAACCGAAATTTGCACTGTCGATTTCCCTTTAAATAAGGAAACTAGGAAAACCCTAATTTCCCAGAGGACCCGGATATCTGCTAATTACCACACGTCAAGCAATCAGAACACGAGAATAACAACGATAAAGAATAAGCAATCGAAAAAGAGAGCAAAGAAGATCTTATTCCGAATTAGCGTATGAGCGTTTACAACAAGGTATAAGCCTGGGCTCGAGAGCTGTCGGCGAGATTCCTAGTTCTAGCAACCCTAAGATGGCTAAACCTAATTGAGTCGCAGCTCGAAATAACAAAAACGGAAAATTGCCTAAATTGCTCTAAGCGCTAAGTTTGCTCTGAAAAAATCCTCCTCCATGCTCCTCGCCTAGGACTCCTTATATACTAGCTCCAAGGTCGGTTTACGCTTTTACTCTTCTGCCCTTAAGCCGTCATAGCATAAAAATAGAGATATTCCATTTTTCCCGATCTTCACAATTATCTTCAAAACTTCCGTATTTCTCCGCGGAAACTTGTCATTTATCCTTCCTTGTGGGCCAAGGGTAAACCGTGCTGCGGTTTACGATCTTTCGGTTAATAAATCATAGGATGGGCCTCGAGTCGTGTTTTAAGTCCCTTTGGGCCATCTTCCGACTCGACACGTTTACTACAAATTTTCCACGGTTTCTAATCCGCAAAGTTTGATCGATGAGTTAGAATAGCGGAAAACACGGACTGAGCTTGCTACGGTCTTCGGGAGATAGCATTCAAGGATTTGACAAGAATGCTTGGATTAATGTCTGTCGATGTTCGGAAGAGTTCAATCGCTACACAGCGACCGAACTTCGGCTCGAGCCCGGTCGCTACATAGCGACCGAACGGGACGAGCGCTCGGTCGCTACGTAGCGACCGAGCTTTGGCTTGAGCTCGGTCGCTACGTAGCAACCGAGCGGGATGATCGCTCGGTCGCAATGTAGCGACCGAGCTTTGGCTCGAGCTCGGTCGCTACGTAGCGACCGAGCAGGACGATCGCTCGAAAAATACCGAAAAACCATAAACCACAGGATTTGACGAGATTGCATGGATTGATGTCTGTCGATGTTCGGAAGAGTTCAATCGCTACACAGCGACCGAACTTCGGCTCGAGCCCGGTCGCTACGTAGCGACCGAATGGGACGAGCGCTCGAATGCTATCTCTCAAAGACCTTAGCGTAAACCGTCGGATATCCGTATTTATCCGGATGCTATGTGGCGTAAACCGTCGGACATCTCGATTCTTTCGAAAGGAAGAATCTATTTCGAAAAGTACTCTTCGGAGGAATTCTTATTTTCTTCCTCGGACGTTTTTAATGTTAAATTTGTCGTAACCGTTTTTGACCCCAACAGTAAGCACACACAGAACGTCCTTGGCTGTCCATCAATACACATATCAGCACGATGGTACTTAGACTCAGCACGCTGGCCCTTCCCGTGGACTGTTCGGGTGATTTTGGCCCACGTGGGCTGTCTGTTCAGTACACATAGGACGTCCGTGGGTGTCCGCCAGTACACACATGACGTCTGTGGCTGTCTGTGGCTGTCCGTGTGTGTCCGTCAGCACACACAGGACGTCGGTGGCTGTCCGTGGCCGTCCGTGTGTGTCCGTCAGTACACAGGACATCCGTGGCTGTCCATCAGTACACATATCAGCACGCTGGTCCTTGGACTCAGCACGCTGGCCCTTCCCGTGGACTGTTCGGGTATTTTGGCCGATGTGGGCGATCTGTTCAGTACACACAGGACATCCGTGGGTGTCCATCAACACACACAGGACGTCTGTGGCTGTCCGTCAGCACACACACGAAGTCTGTGCCTGTCCGTGTGTGTCCGTGTGTGTCCGTCAGCACGCACAGGACGTCTGTGGCTGTCCATCAGTACACATATCAGAACGCTGGTCCTTGGATTCAGCACACTGGCCCTTCCCGTGGACTGTTCGGGTGATTTTAGCCCACGTGGGCTGTCTGTTCAGTAAACACAGGATGTCCGTGGGTGTCCGCCAGCACACACAGGACATCTGTGGCTATCCATGGCTGTCTGTCAGCACACACAGGACGTCCGTGGCTTTCCGTGTGTGTCCGTCAGCACACACAGGACGTCCGTGGCTGTCCATCAGTACACATATCAGCACGCTTGTTCGTGGACTAAGCACGCTGGCCCTTCCCGTGGACTGTTTGGGTGATTTTGGCCCACGTGGGCTGTCTGTTCAGTACACACAGGACGACTGTGGGTGTCCGCCAGCACACACAGGACGTCCGTGGCTGTCCGTCAGCACACACAAGAAGTCCGTGGCTGTCCGTGTGTGTCCGTCAGCACACAGAGGACGTCTATGGCTGTCCATCAGTATACATATCAGCCTGCTGGTCCTTGGACTCAGCACGCTGGCCCATCCCGTGGACTGTTCGGGTGATTTTGGCCCACGTGGGCTGTCTTTTCAGTAAACACCGGATGTCCGTGGGTGCCCGCCAGCACACACATGACATCTGTGGCTATCCATGGCTGTCCGTCAGCACACACAGGACGTCCGTGGCTGTCCGTGTGTGTCCGTGTGTGTCCGTCAGCACACACAGGACATCCGTGGCTGTCCATCAGTACACATATCAGCACGCTTGTTCGTGGACTCAGCACGCTGGCCATTCCCGTGGACTGTTTGGGTGATTTTGGCCTATGTGGGCTGTCTGTTCAGTACACACAAGATGTCCGTGTGTGTCCGCCAGCACACACAGGACATCTGTGGCTATCCATGGCTGTCCGTCAGCACACACAGGAAGTCTGTGGCTGTCCGTCAGCACACACAAGAAGTCCGTGGCTGTCCATGTGTGTCAGTCAGCACACAGAGGACGTATATGGCTGTCCATCAGTATACATATCAGCCTGCTGGTCCTTGGACTCAGCACGCTGGCCCATCCCGTGGACTGTTCGGGTGATTTTGGCCCACGTGGGCCGTCTGTTCAGTAAACACCGGATGTCCGTGGGTGCCCGCCAGCACACACAGGACATCTGTGGCTATCCATGGCTGTTCGTCAGCACACACAGGACGTCCGTGGCTGTCCGTGTGTGTCCGTGTGTATCCGTCAGCACACACAGGACGTCCGTGGCTGTCCATCAGTATACATATCAGCACGCTGGTCCTTGGACTTAGCACGCTGGCCCTTCCCGTGGACTGTTCGGGTGATTTTTGCCCACGTGGGCTGTCTGTTCAGTACACACAGGATGTTCGTGGGTGTCCGTCAGCAACCACCGGACGTCCGTGTGTGTCCGTCTGTGTCCGTCTGTGTCCGCCAGCACACACAGGACGTCCGTGGCTGTCCATCAGTACACATATCACCACGTTGGTCCTTGGACTCAGCACGCTGGCCCTTCCCGTGGACTGTTCGGGTGATTTTGGCCCACGTGGGCTGTCTGTTCAGTACACACAGGACGTCCGTGGGTGTCCGCCAGCACACACAGGACGGCGGACACCCACGGACGTCCGTGGCTGTCTGTGTGTGTCCGTGTTTGTCCGTCAGCACACACAGGACGTCCGTGGATGTCCATCAGTACACATATCAGCACGCTGGCCCTTCCCGTGGACTGTTCGGGTGTTTTTAGCCCACGTGGGCTGTCTGTTCAGTACACACAACACTTCTGTGGGTGTCCGACAGCCCACACAGGATGTCCGTGTGCCTATCCGTGGCTGTCCGTCAGCACCCACAGGACGTCCGTGGCTGTTCGTGTGTGTCTGTGTGTGTCCGTCAGCACACACAGGACGTCCGTGGTTGTGCATCAGTACACATATCAGCACGCTTGTCCTTGGACTCAGCGTGCTGACCCTTCCCGTGGACTGTTCGGGTGATTTTGGCCCACGTGGGCTGTTTGTTCAGTACACACAGGACGTCCGTGGGTGTCCGCCAGCACACACAGGACGTCTGTGGCTGTCTGTGGCTGTCTGTGGCTGTCCGTCAGCACACACAGGACGTCCATGGCTGTCCGTGTGTGTCCGTGTGTGTCCGTCAGCACACACAGGACGTCTGTGGCTCTCCATCAGTACACATATCAGCATACTGGTCCTTGGACTCAGCACGCTGGCCCTTCCCGTGGACTGTTTGGGTGATTTTGGCCCATGTGGGCTGTCTGTTCAGTACATACAGGACGTCTGTGGCTGTCCGTCAGCACACACAGGACGTCTGTGGGTGTCCGTCAGCAACCACAGGACATCTGTGTGTGTCTGTCAGCACACACAGGACGTCCGTGGCTGTCCATCAGTAGACATATCAGCACGTTGGTCCTTTGACTCAGCACGCTGACCCTTCCCGTGGACTGTTCGGGTGATTTTGGCCCACGTTATCAGTCTGTTCAGTACACACAGGACGTCCGTGTGTGACACCCCTGATCGTAGATAACCGGAAATGACATGGTCGATGTTCACCTTAGACCAACAACCAAAGAACACAGACACTCCTATCGGATATTACTCTAGGCTTTTCAACCCGATAAAGCAATATTCGATAGTTAGTTCGTCCCGGACAAGGACTAATATCATATGAGAACTCGTGATTTTTAAACATCTTTTATACATTATTTAGCTACTTTAAACATCTTAAAAACTGTTATAGTTTACCCTACGGCCTATCGCCCGACAACGTTTTAAGTAAATATAAATCAAAACGTACGTTGCAAGGACAACAAAATACTACCGCTGGTTGGCCGATCCTTCCGTCCAAAAGATTTAAGTGTCTCCCGCCTAAGGGTTACATGCACACACAAATGAGTCATGAGCAACTAGTTTACTCAGTGAATCTAGAATCACAACACAATCAATAATAAATCAAGCAATTATCAAATGCATATACATGATCATGCAAGTACTAGTACTATACTTTAATATCGATCATCATTGTGAATTCTTATTTTTAAACATCACTTCCACAACACCCGCCCGTTACCATAATCATATAATACAATATATAAACTAGACCCGAGAAACCACTAAGGCGAACCGAGACTAGTGAGTTAGCATCACCATCATTGTCGAATGTCCGGTATGAACAATCCGACACTGCATCGTCATGCAGTACACAGTCTCCAGGGAGCTACCCCATCATCGTGTCTTCATGACCTTGTTCCGTTCGCAGGACCAAGTCACGGTAATGCGGAGGCTTTAGGGATAGTGAATATAACAAGACTTCACATGATTTTACTTCCATAATTATTTCAAATTAATACATAATTAATCCTTAATTGATCATAATTTACTCCTTAATTAATCTCATATTAATCTTTAATTAATGCAAGATTAATACTTAATTAATCATGATTACTCCTTAATTAATCTCAGATTAATTCTAAATTAAACCAGATTAAGTCTTAATTCAACAAAATTAATCCATAATCAAAACCATGATTATTTCATAATTAAGATTAGTACTTGAGAACAAATACTATGATTATGATTAATCTCACTTTAACCTTTTGATTAGTCTTTAAGTGTAAGTGTTTACACTAAGTAAACACCATACACTTCTTAAAGGATTCAAGGACTTTACTATCTAATTGAGATACTACTATTTAAACTCAATCATGTACACATTCATCTTCTGTCTAGACTCACCTAAGAGATTAGTCTTGGAACTGGTTGGATACCTAAAGCCTTACTCCACCTCTGACCTGAAACAGAAGTGAATGACTACAAGATCAGTTTGGTTCATACTTTAACACCTTAGATCAGATCAGTTCAAGCTTGGTCCCACTCAAACTATACCAGTTCAGATTGGTTCTATTCATTCTACCAAAGTTCAGGACAAGATCAGACTTGAGTTCAAATTGGTTTAATCAAAGCTAGATCAGAACATCATAGCTGGTGTTTCTAAGAGGTTGATTCAAACCGAAATTAACAAGAACTGAACTGTATCAGAACTTATACAACTGATCCGACCAAGACCCAAACTAAACATCAACTGTTCTGATCAGATACTGACTGACGCAAGGAGACCAAAGCTTACCAAGACGAACCAAAGGACTAGATGGCCTCAGCTGATCCTCTTCTCCAAGGTAAGCTTGTGGCTGGACTGATCAAAGAGAAAGATCAAGGTCTGATCATGATCTGAACTCAACTAGGTCTACGGTTTTATTTAAAAATCTCACCTTCTGATATTTCTCAAGGTAACAAACTGAGCTAAGGTTGAAGATTAGGTCACTACCAATTTTTTTTCTTGATTTATTTTCTTGATTTTTCTCACTGATTTTTCTGTTCTTCTTTCTCTCTTTCTCTCTGAAATTCTCTAGGTTTTTCTGCAGGGTTCTGAACGTGGGAAGCAGCTGGAGAGGGGTTAAATATGAGGTGAGCTTGCTTCAGGTGAGGATTTCACTCAGGACAAAGCTAAGCTGAGTGGGGACAGCTGGCAAGCTGCTTCAGCACTCTCAGCACAAGCTGCTGTCCTTTCCTTAACCTGAAGAAACTCCAGCCCTTTCATGTGCTTCTCACATGACAATCTAAGAAACAAGGCAAGCAGGCAGCTTGTGATTATCATGTGCCAGTTACTGAAGAAGCTAGGCAAGCAGGCAGGTGCAAGTCTAAGACTGAATAACTGCACAACCAGGCTGGTGAAGGACACAACTTAGTTCTAAATTTAATTCAGAAGTTGGTAAATAATTTTAAATAATTTTTCAACCAAATATTCCTTGTCTTTGGCTCTCGTCTTGTTCTCGGAAAATCTCTTCAAGCTTAATAAAAATTCGACCAAAATATTTAAGAATCGACCAAACTATCAAGTGAGGTCTTTCAATCACAAGACAGTCCCTTCGAGATATTAATCTACCGGGTCGATTTTTATTTTTATTAATCCTTGTTGAACCAACTAAAAACTGGTCGAGCGGGATTTTTCTCGACCAAAAATTTATTGGCTCATGAGGGTTATTACACTCTTCCCTCCCCCCCCCTTAAAAGAATTCGTCCCCGAATTCTCAAAATACAAGTGTACACCTTTACTGGACGACTGGGGTATCTGAGAAGAGTTCTGGATAATCAACTCGGAACTTATCTTCATCCTCCCATGTTATAACAACTCTCTGTCGCTTTCCCCAAAATACTTGAACTTGCAAAATTTCCCTATTTTTCAATTTCTTGATACGACGCTCGCCTATTCGCAAAGGACCTTCAGGATAAGTGAGGTTAGGTTGCAAGTTCTCTGGTAGCTGCGGCTCGACCATATTCGGATATGGTATATGCTTATGCAGCATCGACACATGAAATACCGGATGCATAGGCATATCGTGTGGAAGTTCTAGTCTATAGGCTACTTCTGCAACTCTGGCGACAATTCGGTACGGCCCAATGTAACGAGTAGATAGCTTCCCAATTTTTCCAAATCGATCCTTTCCTTTTTGTGCAGCTACTTTCAAGAAGACTAAATCATTTACTGCAAAAATGACTTCTCTTCTACCGCGGTCTGCATACTTCTTTTGTCGGTCTTGAGCCTTCTTCATATTGGCTTGAATTATCCTTACTTTCTCTGCAGCCTCATCTACTATTTCTGGACCAAGAATTCTTCTCTCACCAACTTCTGCCCAACATACTGGCGTTCTACAAGGTCCACCATACAATGCTTCATATGGTGACATACCAATACTAGAGTGGTAGCTATTGTTGTAGGAATTCTATCAGCGGCAAAAAATTTCCCACGGACCATTCCAGTCTAGGATACACAACCTTAACAGATCTTCAGAGTTCTAATGGTTCTTTCGGTTTGGCCATCGATTTCTGGATGAAACGCTGTACTCATATGCAAATCAGTTCCCAAGGCTTGTTGAAAGGCTCGCCAAAATTCAGCTGTTAAAGCGTGGGTCTCGGTCTGAAACTATATTTGCTGGTACCCCATGAAGCTTTACTATTTTTCCAAATACAGCTCTTCTAACGTCTCAACTTTTCTGTAAGTTTCATCGGTAGGAAATGAGCAGATTTGGTGAGACGATCGACAATCACCCAAACTGCATCATTCCCACGGCCGGGTGCTCGAGGTAAACCAGAAATAAAGTCCATCGCTACTGCATCCCATTTCCATTCAGGGATAGGTAAGCTTTGAAGTAAGCCACCTGGGACTTGGTGTTAAGCTTTTATCCGCTGGCAACTCTGACACTGGGAAAACCCATATGGCCAACATCTCTCTTCATCCCTGGCCAGTGGTAATATCTTAGATATCTCGATACATCTTTGTGCTCCGGGATGAATGCTTAAGAGAGAATGGAGTGCAGTCCTTAGAATCTCCTCTTGAAGTCCTTCTCCTTTCGGAACAGTTACTCGACCATTGAGTAACAAAGTTGCATCACTTGCAACTTGATATCCTCCGAAGTTTCCTTCATTCAACTGCTCTCGTATCTTCTTCAGGTTCACATCTCTCATTTGATATTCTCGGATACGAGAAAGTAAACCAGCTTGGCTTACTGCTTGTAGTCCTAGAGGTTCTCTTTCCTCTCCTTCTAAGGCAGCCAAAACTAATCATCATGAATTCCGCTTCCAGGTTCTGGAGTTCTTTTTCAATATCTACATCAACTTTCCTTCTGCTTAACGCATCTGCAACAACGTTGGCTTTTCCTGGATGGTATAGGATCTGCATGTCGTAATCAGCTACGAACTCCATCCATCGTCTTTGCCTTAGGTTCAGATCAGGTTGAGTGAAAATATACTTAAGGCTTTTATGGTCCGTGAACACTTGGATCTTCTCACCATACAAATTTGATCGCCAAATCCGAAGGGCAAATACTACTGCAGCCATCTCTAGGTCATGTGTCAGATAATTCGCTTCATGCTTTCTTAGTTGCCTAGATGCATAGGCGATTACCTTATCGTCTTGCATCAGCACACAACCTAAACCAACATGAGATGCATCCGTATACACAGTGTATGGTTGGTTAGGCTTAGGCAATGCTAAGATAGGTGCAGTCGTCAAAGCTTCTTTTAACTTTTCGAATGCTTTCTCGGATTCTATACTCCATTCATAAGCAATCCCTTTACCGGTAAGACGAGTCAAAGGCTTTGATACGCTTGCAAATCCTGGGACAAACTTTCTGTAATAGCCGGCCAATCCAAGAAAACTTCGAATCTCGGTAACAGAAGTCGGATGCGGCCATTCCTTAATAGCAGCTATCTTTTCTGATCGACGGCAACTCCTTCTTCTGACACTCGATGTCCTAAGAAGCCAACTTCTCTTTTCCAGAAACGACATTTACTAAGCTTAGCAAAGCTTTTGATCTCGGAGACGCTCCAAAACTAGTCGCAGATCCCTTTCGTGTTCTTCTGCACTTCGGGAATATATGAGGATTTCGTCAATGAATATGATAACAAACTCATCCAGGTAATCCCAAAATACTTCATTCATCAGTCGCATAAATGCAGCCGGGGCATTTGTAAGACCAAAAGGCATTACTACGAACTCAAAGTGTTCATAGCGGGTTCTAAAGGCGGTCTTCATGATATCGGTTTCGAAAATCGGAATCTGATGATAACCTGAAGCTAAATCAATCTTCGAAAACCAGCTTGCACTTGTAACTGGTCTAATAGCTCATCAATTCTTGGGAGTGGGTACTTGTCTTTTATGGTTACGTTATTGATTCCACGATAATCAATACATAACCGGATGCTTCCGTCTTTCTTCTTTACAAATAGCACGGGTGCTCCCCATGGTGATGAACTAGGACGTATGATGACCCTTGTCTAACAAATCAGCTAATGCTGCTTCAACTCAGCGAGTTCTGCTGGTGCCATTCGGTATGGTGCCTTTGCTATTGCAGCTAATCCGGGTTCTAAGGTTATACTAAAGGGGTTACTCCTAGATGGCGGCAATCCCTCTAATGCCTTAAACACGTCCTCATATTCTTTGACTACTGGTATTTCTTCCATGTTCTGCTCTTCTCGTCTTCTACTGGTCCAGCAACTAAGGTCACTAAGTATACTTCTTCACCCTTCTCCAAAAGGTTTTCAATTCTCAATGCTGACACTAGTGACGCTCCATCACTTGGTACTATGCCATGGTAAGCTAAAGAGGGTTGGGTATCTCTCTCAAAAACAATCTTCCCTCGACCACAATCAAGGTGAGCTCGGTAACTTGACAGCCAATCCATCCCTAAGATTACCTCGTACCTCTCTAAGGGGAGAACTAACAAATCAGCCGGAAAAACCATATCTTGGATAATGATTGGAACTGTTAGAATACAACCTTCAGTTTCAAGAACATGATCTCTGGGAGTTAGAACGGGAATGGATAAATTCACCTTAGTGAATTCTCCATTGAGTCGGGATGCTACTTTGGGAGCTACAAAACTATGTGTTGCTCCTGATGGTCCTGGTAACTCTAAAGCGTAAGCCCTACCAGCAGTGGCTTGACGCTTAGCAGGTCTAAGACTGAATAACTGCACAACCAGGCTGGTGAAGGACATAACTTAGTTCTAAAATTATTTCAGAAGTTGGTCAGTAATTTTAAATCATTTTTTAACCAAATATTCCTTGTCTTTGGCTCTCGTCTTGTTCACGGAAAATCTCTTCCAGCTTAATAAAAATTCGACCAAAATATTTAAGACTCGACCAAACTATCAAGTGAATGTCTTTCAATCACAAGACAGTCCTTCGAGAAATAATCTACCGGGTCGATTTTTATTTTTATTAATCCTTGTTGAACCAACTAAAAACTGGTCGAGCGGGATTTTTCTCGACCAAAAATTTATTGGCTCATGAGGGTTATTACACCGTGGTGTCCGCCAGCACATACAGGTGTCCTTGGCTGTCCGTGTGTGTCAGTGTGTGTCAGTCTGCGTCCGTCAGCACACACAGGACGTCTGGGCTGTCCATCAGTAGACATATCAGCACTGGTCCTTGGACTCAGCATGCTGACCCTTCCCGTGGACTGCTCGGGTGATTTTGGCCCACGTGGGCTGTCTGTTAAGTCACACAGGACGTCCGTGGGTGTCCGCCAGCACACACAGGACGTCCGTGGCTGTCCGGTGTGTGTCTGTGTGTGTTGTTTGTGTCCGTCAGCACACACAGACGTCCGTGGCTGTCCATCAGTACACATATCAGCACGTTGGTCCTTGGACTCAGCACGCTGGCCCTTCCTGTGGACTGTTTGGGTGATTTTGGCCCACGTGGGCTGTCTGTTCAGTACACACAGGACGTCCGTGGGTGTCTGTCAGCACTCACCGGACGTCTGTGGCTGTCTGTGTGTGTCCGTCAGCACACACCATGACGTCCGTGGCTGTCCATCAGTACACATATCAGCACGCTGGTCCTTGGACTCAGCACGCTGGCCCTTCCCATGGGATGTTCGAGTGATTTTTGCCCACGTGGGCTGTCTGTTCAGTACACACGGACGTCCGTGTGTGTTTGTCAGCACACACAGGACGTTCGTGTGTGTCCGTCAGCACACACCGGACGTTCGTGTGTGTCCGTCAGCACACACAGGACGTCCGGTTGTTCCGTCAGCACACACAGAACGTCTGTGGCTGTCCATCAGTACACATATCAGCATGCTGGTCCTTGACTCAGCACGCTGGCCTTTCCGTGGACTGTTCGGGTGATTTTGGCCCATGTGGTCAGTCTGTTCAGTACACACAGGACGTCATGGGTGTCCGCCAGCACACACAGGAAGGCTGTTGTTAGGGTCAAAAACGGTTACGACAGAATTATCACCCGAAAACCCTCGGAAATCACATTTCTGAAAGAGTTAGTAAAAAGAAAGAAATAATTTTCGTAAAAAATACCCAATACGAAGTTTTTACGAAGAAGGATCCTTGAAGATTCAAACAAACGAACCAAGCTCGATCATTGCGTAGCTACCGCCCATACACGCTACGTAGCGGACCGAGCGATCGTCCCGTTTGGTCGCTACGTAGCGACCAGCTCGGCCAAGCTCGGTTGGCTACATAGCCACCGAGCGCTCGTCCTGCTCGGTCGCTACATAGCGACCGAGCTCGAGCCAAAGCTGGTCGCTATGTAGCGACCAAGCGCTCGTCCCGCTCGGTCACTAAGTAGCGACCGACCCGTGCCAAAGCTCGGTCGCTACGTAGCGACGAGCGCTCGTCCCGCTCTGTCGCTACGTAGCGACCGAGCCCGAGCCAGCTCGGTCGCTACGTAGCGACCAGGCTCCAGCGACCGAGCTCTTCCGAAAAGTCGACGACACCAGTCCATGCATTCTCGTCAACCTTCAAATGCTATCTCCCGAAGACCATTAGCAAGGCTCAGTCTATGTTTTCCGCTATTCAAAATTATCGATCAAACTTTGGAGTTAAAAACCGCGGAAAGTTCGTTCTTTATCGAAAGAAATCGTAAACACGTATCGAGTCGGAAGACGGCCCATTGGGACCTAAGACACGACTCGAGGCCCATCCTACGATTTCTAACCAAAAGCCCGGTAAACCACCACACGGTTACGCTTGGTCCACAATGGAGGATAAATGTCAAGTTTGCCGCGGATAAATACGGAAGTTTTGAAGATAATTGTGAAGATCGGGAAAAAATGGAATATCTCCATTTTTATGCTATGACGGCTTAAGGTCAGAAGAGTAAAAGCTTAAACCGACCTTGGAGCTAGTATATAAGGAGTCCTAGGCGAGGAGCATAAAGAGATACTTTTCAGAGCAAACTTAGCACTTAGAGCAATTTAGGCAATTTTCCGTTTTTGTTTATTTCGAGCTGCGACTCAATTAGTTTAGCCATCTTAGGTTGCTAGACTCTAGGAATCTCGCCGACAGCTCTCGAGCCCAGGCTTATACCTTTCGTGTACTGCTCGGGTGATTTTGAATAAGATCTACTTTGGTCTCTTTTTTCGATTT
>NW_022610353.1:0-22565 GCF_000309985.2 Brassica rapa | reverse complement strand
AACAGAAGCTGTGCTATTCCCAAACTGGGAAACTGGAAATCACCTGAGGGGACAAGTGGGATAACGTTCATCCCAACTCCTATGAGATTTATTCGACTTCCTGGTGATTCTCCACCACTTTATGTATCCAAATCAAGCTTCTCACAAAGTGATTCATCCTAGTTTGATTGGAACGATCAAGAAGCTGTGCAATTCCCAAACTGGGAAACTGGAATCACCTGATTTGAAAGTAGGATAACTTCTTCTTGCCAACTCTTATGAGATTTATTCAACTTCCTGGTGATTCTCCACCACTTTATGTATCCAAATCAAGCTTCTCACAAAGAGATTCATCCTGGTTTGATTGGATTGACGAAGAAGTTGTCCTATTCCCAAACTGGGAAACTGGAATTATCTGATTTGAAAGTGGGATAACTTCTTCTTGCCAACTCCTATGAGATTTATTCAACTTCATGGTGATTCTCCACCACTTTATGTATCCAAATCAAGCTTCTTACAAAGAGATTCATCCTGGCTTGATTGGAACGACGAAGAAGCTGTGGTATTCCCAAACTGGAAACTGGAATTCCTGATTTGAAAGTGGGATAACTTCTTCATCCCAACTCCTATGAGATTTATTCAACTTCCTGGTGATTCTCCACCACTTTATGTATTCAAATCAAGCTTCTCACAAAGTGATTCATCCTGGTTTGATTGGAACGACCAAGAAGCTGTGCTATTCCCAAACTGGGAAACTGGAATCACCTGATTTGAAAGTGGGATAACTTCTTCTTCCCAACTCCTATGAGATTTATTCAACTTCATGGTCATTCTCCACCACTTTATGTATCCAAATCAAGCTTCTCACAAAGAGATTCATCCTGGTTTGATTGGAACGACGAAGAAGCTGTAGTATTCCCAAACTGGAAAACTGGAATCACCTGATTTGAAAGTGGGATAACTTCTTCTTGCCAACTCCTATGAGATTTATTCAACTTCATGGTGATTCTCCACCACTTTATGTATCCAAATCAAGCTTCTCACAAGAGTGATTCATCCTGGTTTTATTGGAACGACGAAGAAGCTGTGCTATTCCCAAACTGGAAACTGGAATCACCTGATTTGAAAGTGGGATAACTTCTCATCCCAACTCCTATGAGATTTATTCAACTTCATGTTGATTCTCCACCACTTTATGTATCCAAATCAAGCTTCTCACAAAGTGATTCATCCTGGTTTGATTGGAACGACGATGAAGCTGTGCTATTCCCAAACTGGGAACTGGAATCACCTGACTTGAATGTGGGATAACTTCTTCATCCCAACTACTATGAAGTTTATTCAACTTCCTGGTGATTCTCCACCACTTTATGTATCCAAATCAAGCTTCTCACAAAGTGATTCATCCTGGTTTGATTGGAACGACGAAGAAGCTGTGCTATTCCCAAACTGGAAAACTGGAATCACCTGATTTGAAAGTGGGATAACTTCTTCATCCCAACTCCTATGAGATTTATTCAACTTCCTGGTGATTCTCCACCACTTTATGTATCCAAATCAAGCTTCTCACAAAGTGATTCATCCTGGTTTGATTGGAACGATCAAGAAGTTGTCCTATTCCCAAACTGGGAAAC
This sequence comes from Brassica rapa, assembly GCF_000309985.2. Taxonomy (NCBI): domain Eukaryota; kingdom Viridiplantae; phylum Streptophyta; class Magnoliopsida; order Brassicales; family Brassicaceae; genus Brassica; species Brassica rapa. Next base: position 20,952 of record NW_022610353.1, on the reverse strand, counting down.
TGGAATTATCTGATTTGAAAGTGGGATAACTTCTTCTTGCCAACTCCTATGAGATTTATTCAACTTCATGGTGATTCTCCACCACTTTATGTATCCAAATCAAGCTTCTTACAAAGAGATTCATCCTGGCTTGATTGGAACGACGAAGAAGCTGTGGTATTCCCAAACTGGGAAACTGGAATCACCTGATTTGAAAGTGGATAAACTTCTTCATCCCAACTCCTATTAGATTTATTCAACTTCCTGGTGATTCTCCACCACTTTATGTATCCAAATCAAGCTTCTCACAAAGTGATTCATCCTGGTTTGATTGGAACGACGAAGAAGCTGTGCTATTCCCAAACTGGGAAACTGGAATCACCTGATTTGAAAGTGGGATAACTTCTTCATCCCAACTCCTATGAGATTTATTCAACTTCCTGGTGATTCTCCACCACTTTATGTATCCAAATCAAGCTTCTCACAAAGTGATTCATCCTGGTTTGATTGGAACGACGAAGAAGCTGTGCTATTCCCAAACTGGAAACTGGAATCACCTGATTTGAAAGTGGGATAACTTCTTCTTCCAACTCCTATGAGATTTATTCAACTTCCTGGTGATTCTCCACCACTTTATGTATTCAAATCAAGCTTCTCACAAAGTGATTCATCCTGGTTTGATTGGAACGACGAAGAAGCTGTGCTATTCCCAAACTGGAAACTGGAATCACCTGATTTGAAAGTGGGATAACTTCTTCTTCCCAACTCCTATGAGATTTATTCAACTTCCTGGTGATTCTCCACCACTTTATGTATTCAAATCTATTTTCTTACAAAGAGATTCATCCTGGTTTGATTGGAACGACGAAGAAGCTGTAGTATTCCCAAACTGGGAAACTGGAATCACCTGATTTTAAAGTGGGATAACTTCTTCATCCCAACTCCTATGAGATTTATTCAACTTCCTGGTGATTCTCCACCACTTTATGTATCCAAATCAAGCTTCTTACAAAGAGATTCATCCTGGTTTAATTGGAACGACGAAGAAGCTGTGCTATTCCCAAACTGGGAAACTGGAATCACCTGATTTGAAAGTAGGATAACTTCTTCTTGCCAACTCCTATGAGATTTATTCAACTTCCTGATGATTCTACACCAGTTTATGTAACCAAATAAAGCTTCTCACAAAGAGATTCATCCTGGTTTGATTGGATGACGAAGAATTGTCATATTCCCAAATGGAAAACTGGAATCACTTGATTTGAAAGTGGGATAACTTCTTCTTGCCAACTCCTATGAGATTTATTCAAATTCCTGATGATTCTACACCACTTTATATCCAAATCAAGCTTCTCACAAAGAGATTCATCCTGGTTTGATTGGATTGACGAAGAAGTGTTCATATTCCCAAACTGGGAAACTGGAATCACCTGATTTGAAAGTGGGATAACTTCTTCTTGCCAACTCCTATGAGATTTATTCAACTTCCTGGTGATTCTCCACCACTTTATGTATCCAAATCAAGCTTCTCACAAAGTGATTCATCCTGGTTTGATTGGAACGACGAAAAAGTGTCCTATTCCCAAACTGGAAACTGGAATCACCTGATTTGAAAGTGGGATAACTTCTTTTCGTCAAATCCTATGAGATTTATTCAACTTCCTGGTGATTCTCCACCACTTTATGTATCCAAATCAAGCTTCTCACAAAGTGATTCATCCTGGTTTGATTGGAACGACCAAGAAGCTGTGCTATTCCCAAACTGGGAAACTGGAATCACCTGATTTGAAAGTGGGATAACTTCTTCTTCCCAACTCCTATGAGATTTATTCAACTTCATGGTCATTCCCCACCACTTTATGTATCCAAATCAAGCTTCTCACAAAGAGATTCATCCTGGTTTTATTGGAACGACGAAGAAGCTGTAGTATTCCCATGGGAAACTGGAATCACCGGATTTGAAAGTGGGATAACTTCTTCTTGCCAACTCCTATGAGATTTATTCAACTTCATGGTGATTCTCCACCACTTTATGTATCCAAATCAAGCTTCTCACAAAGAGATTCATCCTGGTTTCATTGGAACGACGAAGAAGCTGTGCTATTCCCAAACTGGGAAACTGAAATCACCTGATTTGAAAGTGGGATAACTTCTTCTTCCCAACGCCTATGAGATTTATTCAACTTTCTGGTGATTCTCCACCACTTTATGTATTCAAATAAATTTTCTTACAAAGAGATTCACCATGGTTTGATTGGAAAGACGAAGAAGCTGTAGTATTCCCAAACTGGAAAACTGGAATCACCTGATTTGAAAGTGGGATAACTTCTTCTTGCCAACTCCTATGAGATTTATTCAACTTCATGGTGATTCTCCACCACTTTATGTATCCAAATCAAGCTTCTCACAAAGTGATTCATCCAGGTTTGATTGGAACGACGATGAAGCTGTGCTATTCCCAAACTGGGAAACTATAATCACCTGACTTGAATGTGGGATAACTTCTTCATCCCAATTCCTATGAGATTTATTCAACTTCCTGGTGATTCTCCACCACTTTATGTATCCAAATAAAGCTTCTCACAAAGTGATTCATCCTGGTTTGATTGGAAACGACAAAAGAAAGCCTGTGCTATTCCCAACTGGGAAACTGGAATCACCTGATTTTAATGTGGGATAACTCTTCATCCCAACTCCTATAGATTTATTTCGACTTCCTGGTGATTCTCCACCACTTTATGTATCCAAATAAAGCTTCTCACAAAGTGATTCATCCTGGTTTGATTGGAACGATCAAGAAGCTGTGCAATTCCCAAACTGGGAAACTGGAATCACCTGATTTGAAAGTAGGATAACTTCTTCTTGCCAACTCCTATGAGATTTATTCAACTTCCTGGTGATTCTCCACCACTTTATGTATCCAAATCAAGCTTCTCACAAAGAGATTCATCCTGGTTTGATTGGATTGACGAAGAAGTTGTCCTATTCCCAAACTGGGAAACTGGAATTATCTGATTTGAAAGTGGGATAACTTCTTCTTGCCAACTCCTATGAGATTTATTCAACGTCATGGTGATTCTCCACCACTTTATGTATCCAAATATAGCTTCTTACAAAGAGATTCATCCTGGCTTGATCGGAACGACGAAGAAGCTGTGGTATTCCCAAACTGGGAAACTGGAATCACGTGATTTGAAAGTGGGATAACTTCTTCATCCCAACTCCTATGAGATTTATTCAACTTCCTGGTGATTCTACACCACTTTATGTATCCAAATCAAGCTTCTCACAAAGTGATTCATCCTGGTTTGATTGGAATGACGAAGAAGCTGTGCTATTCCCAAACTGGGAAACTGGAATCACCTGATTTGAAAGTGGGATAACTTCTTCATCCTAACTCCTATGAGATTTATTCAATTCCTGGTGATTCTCCACCACTTTATGTATCCAAATCAAGCTTCTCACAAAGTGATTCATCCTGGTTTGATTGGAACAACGAAGAAGCTGTGCTATTCCCAAACTGGGAAACTAGAATCACTTGATTTGAAAGTGGGATAAATTCTTCTTGCCAACTCCTATGAGATTTATTCAACTTCCTGGTGATTCTCCACCACTCTATGTATTCAAATCAAGCTTCTCACAAAGTGATTCATCCTGGTTTGATTGGAACGACCAAGAAGCTGTGCTATTCCCAAATTGGGAAACTGGAATCACCTGATTTGAAAGTGGATATACTTCTTCCCAACCCTATGAGATTTATTCAACTTCATGGGTCATTCTCCACCACTTTATGTATCCAAATCAAGCTTCTCACAAAGAGATTCATCCTGGTTTGATTGGAACGACGAAGAGCTGTAGTATTCCCAAACTGGAAAACTGGAATCACCTGATTTGAAAGTGGGATAACTTCTTCTTGCCAACTCCTATGAGATTTATTCAACTTCATGGTGATTCTCCACCACTTTATGTATCCAAATCAAGCTTCTCACAAAGAGACTCATCCTGGTTTCATTGGAACGACGAAGAAGCTGTGCTATTCCCAAACTGGGAAACTGAAATCACCTGATTTGAAAGTGGGATAACGTCTTCATCCCAACTCCTATTAGATTTATTCAACTTCCTCTTGATTCTCCACCACTTTATGTATCCAAATCAAGCTTCTCACAAAGTGATTCATCCAGGTATGATTGGAACGACGATCAAGCTGTGCTATTCCCAAACTGGGAAACTAGAATCACCTGACTTGAATGTGGGATAACTTCTTCATCCCAACTCCTATGAGATTTATTCAACTTCCTGGTGATTCTCCACCACTTTATGTATCCAAATCAAGTTTCTCACAAAGTGATTCATCCTGGTTTGATTGGAACGACAAAGAAGCTGTGCTATTCCCAAACTGGGAAACTGGAATCACCTGATTTTAAAGTGGGATAACTTCTTCATCCCAACTCCTATGAGATTTATTCGACTTCCTGGTGATTCTCCACCACTTTATGTATCCAAATCAAGCTTCTCACAAAGTGATTCATCCTGGTTTGATTGGAACGATCAAGAAGCTGTGCAATTCCCAAACTGGGAAACTGGAATCACCTGATTTGAAAGTAGGATAACTTCTTCTTGCCAACTCCTATGAGATTTATTCAACTTCCTGGTGATTCTCCACCACTTCATGTATCCAAATCAAGCTTATCACAAAGAGATTCATCCTGGTTTGATTGGATTGACGAAGAAGTTGTCCTATTCCCAAACTGGGAAACTGGAATTATCTGATTTGAAAGTGGGATAACTTCTTCTTGCCAACTCCTATGAGATTTATTCAACTTCATGGTGATTCTCCACCACTTTATGTATCCAAATCAAGCTTCTTACAAAGAGATTCATCCTGGCTTGATTGGAACGACGAAGAAGCTGTGGTATTCCCAAACTGGGAAACTGGAATCACGTGATTTGAAAGTGGGATAACTTCTTCATCCCAACTCCTATGAGATTTATTCAACTTCCTGGTGATTCTCCACCACTTTATGTATCCAAATCAAGCTTCTCACAAAGTGATTCATCCTGGTTTTATTGGAACGATGAAGAAGCTGTGCTATTCCCAAACTGGGAATCTGGAATCACCTGATTTGAAAGTGGGATAACATCTTCATCCTAACTCCTATGAGATTTATTCAATTCCTGGTGATTCTCCACCACTTTATGTATCCAAATCAAGCTTCTCACAAAGTGATTCATCCTGGTTTGATTGGAACAACGAAGAAGCTGTGCTATACCCAAACTGGGAAACTGGAATCACCTGATTTGAAAGTGGGATAACTTCTTCTTGCCAACTCCTATGAGATTTATTCAACTTCCTGGTGATTCTCCACCACTTTATGTATTCAAATCAAGCTTCTCACTAAGTGATTCATCCTGGTTTGATTGGAACGACGAAGAAGCTGTGCTATTCGGAAACTGGGAAACTGGAATCACCTGATTTGAAAGTGGGATAACTTCTTCTTCCCAACTCCTATGGGATTTATTCAACTTCCTGGTGATTCTCCACCACTTTATGTATTTAAATCTATTTTCTTACAAAGAGATTCATCATGGTTTGATTGGAAAGACGAAGAAGCTGTAGTATTCCCAAACTGGGAAACTGGAATCACCTTATTTTAAAGTGGGATAACTTCTTCATCCCAACTCCTATGAGAGTTATTCAACTTCCTGGTGATTCTCCACCACTTTATGTATCCAAATCAAGCTTCTTACAAAGAGATTCATCCTTGTTTAATTGGAACGACGAAGAAGCTGTGCTATTCCCAAACTGGGAAACTGGAATCACCTGATTTGAAAGTAGGATAACTTCTTCTTGCAAACTCCTATGAGATTTATTCAACTTCCTGATGATTCTACACCAGTTTATGTAACCAAATAAAGCTTCTCACAAAGAGATTCATCCTGGTTTGATTGGATTGACGAAGAAATTGTCATATTCCCAAACTGGGAAACTGGAATCACCTGATTTGAAAGTGGGATAACTTCTTCTTGCCAACTCCTATGAGATTTATTCAACTTCCTGATGATTCTACACCAGTTTATATATCCAAATCAAGCTTCTCACAAAGAGAATCATCCTGGTTAGATTGGATTGACGAAGAAGTGTTCATATTCCCAAACTGGGAAACTGGAATCACCTGATTTGAAAGTGGGATAACTTCTTCTTGCCAACTCCTATGAGATTTATTTAACTTCATGGTGATTCTCCACCACTTTATGTATCCAAATCAAGCTTCTCACAAAGTGATTCATCCTGGTTTCATTGGAACGACGAAAAAGGTGTCCTATTCCCAAACTAGGAAACTGGAATCACCTGATGTGAAAGTGGGATAACTTCTTTTCGTCAAATCCTATTATATTTTTTCAACTTCCTGGTGATTCTCCACCACTTTATGTATTCAAATAAAGCTTCTCACAAAGTGATTCATCCTGGTTTGATTGGAACGACCAAGAAGCTGTGCTATTCCCAAACTGGGAAACTGGAATCACCTGATTTGAAAGTGGGATAACTTCTTCTTCCCAACTCCTATGAGATTTATTCAACTTCATGGTCATTCCCCACCACTTTATGTATCCAAATCAAGCTTCTCACAAAGAGATTCATCCTGGTTTTATTGGAACGACGAAGAAGCTGTAGTATTCCCAAACTGGGAAACTGGAATCACCTGATTTGAAAGTGGGATAACTTCTTCTTGCCAACTCCTATGAGATTTATTCAACTTCATGGTGATTCTCCACCACTTTATGTGACACCCCCGATCGTAGATGACCGGAAATGACACGGTCGATGTTCCTCGATGGTCGATCCGAGGTTCTCAGAATACTTCTGATCGCCTTAGACCAACAACCAAAGAACACCAACGATCCTATCAGATATCAGTCTAGGCTTTTCAACCCGAAAAAGCAATACCCGATAGTTAGTTCGTCCGGACAAGGACTAATATCATATGGAACCCGTACTTTAAAAACAATCTTTATATATATATCATTTAAAAGCATCTTACAAAATTTGTTATAAATTAACCTCGAGGTTTTCTGTCTACAAATCTTATACATAAGATATATCAAAATGACTTTCCAAGGATAATAAAACTACCGCTGGCTAATGACGTTCCTTCCCGTCCTAGAGTAAGGTCTCCCGTCTACTGGTTACCTGCATCACAAATGAGTCATGAGTAACTAATTTACTCAGTGAGCCTAGTCCCGCACCCCAACATATAGTAATAATATCTCAAGCAATCAACTCCATTAGTATGCAGTGGATATATATTCCATATCTGGATATTTATATATAAGGACTATCCTTCCATCATTGTGAATCTAATCATATACCTCACTTCCTATTTCCGTCTCTCATATCATTCATATAATCATATTTATATATATATATATATATATACCAGACTCGAGAAACCACAAAGGCTAAATGAGTCTAGTGAGTTAGAATCACCATCATCGCCATCAGATATTCAAAGATCGAACATCTAACGCTGCATGCAGTTACACGGCCTCCAGGGTGCGACCCCATCATCGTGTCTTCGTGACCTTGTTCCATATCGCAGGAACAATTCACGGTAATCATCATTCATACGGAAATAGTTTGGAAGACAGGTTTATATTAAGACTTCACATGATTAATACTTCCATACTTAATTATATTTAATACTATACATATGTATTAGTACTTGAGAACAAGTACTAAGGTTTAGAATAAACCTCTATGATCATTCATAAATATTTAATAAGTGTTTACACTAAGTAAACACCTTACCAATTCAATATTGATCAAGAGATAAAGCCTATCAATCATCTACAATCAGTACGTTCAATCAAGAAATATTCATTCACTACTCATCAATCATCTATCTAGACTCATCTTTGATTCCATGAGATTGGCTAAGAAAGACTATACTCGAGCTCAAGCTAATCACACTCAGCTTCTGGAATATTCTCGATTTAAAATCACCACAAGGATCTGACTGATCCGAACACTATCCTTGACCATCTGTACCAATAACAGAACGGTTGGAACAAAGGTTAATCAGTCCGGTTCAAACCCACAGTTCAAGATTCAGGACAAATACTAAGGCAAGTTCAAGGCAGCTTTAGTTCGGTTCAAACATAAATCGTTTCAGCTAAGTTGTCTAGATGCTAAGGGACCATGAACTGAACTAATATAAAACTACACTCTGGATTAAGAAATTAATCCAGAGAGGAAGAACAACAACTCAGCCAGCTGGTTACAATCTAAACTGATCTGGATCAAAAGGCAAAACAGTTTACCGGTTCAAATCAAACACTGTCTGAACTCAACTGATACTCCACTTTAAGATGAAGCCACGCCAAACCTAATCAGTACCACATCAAGAAAAGGTCGGACTCAATCAGAACAAAGCTGAACCGCAGTCAATCCAGCAGAAATGCTCACATAAAACTGATCCACACAACAACTTACATCTTTACCGATTAAAATCAAAGGCTGAAGAACATGGGGGATTCTCAACTTCAGGACACCAAATCTCCAACTCTTTACCACACAAATACTCACTGATTAAAGTCACAAGATGGTGAGAAAGGGTCGTCCAAGCTCACTTCTCTTCTCTTATTTTTTTCTGAATTTTTCATGGATCTTTTCTCACAGATTTTTCTCTCTTCTTTCTCTCTTTCTCTCTGAATTTTTCTCTGGTTTTTCTTGCAGGTTATGAACGTCCAGAGGAGAGAAGAAGGTGTTTTAAAGCATAAGGAGTTACTTTAGTTGAGGGTTTACTCCCACACAAGGCAAAGCTGAGGCTAGACAGGTGGAGACATGCTTCAGCACACCAAGCAGCACAAGCAGCTGAACTTTTCCTTCCCATGAAGAAAGCTACAAGCAACTGAAGCAAGTAGCTTGTGACCAGCATGTGACTTCTAATGAGCAAGCAAGTAAGCAAGTAGGTGCATGTCATGTGACCTAATTACTGAGGAAACAAGTAGGCTAGAAGGTGCAAGGCATGTGACTGTTCAGAAATAATTTTAAGAGTTTTGTCAATATTTTTCGGACTGTTTCGACTAAATATTTTTCATCATTCGAATCTCGTTCTGCTCTGAATAAACTCACCCAGCATGAATAAAAATCGACGATAATAATTAACACTCGACCAGAACCATCAAGAGATGGTTTTTCGACCAAAAGACTGCCCTGTCGAGATTAATTCACCGTGTCGATTTTTATTTAAATTCTGATTGATCAATCTTCAAACTGATCTTAAAGAATTTTCTCCACCAAAATTCTATCTGCTCGTGAGGGTTATTACATTCTTCCCCCCTCAAAAGAATTCGTCCCCGAATTCTAAAAACGTAGCTGTACACTCTTTACTGAACAGTCTCTGAAAGGAGTTCTGGATATTAGATCTGACCTTATCTTAATCTGCCCATATCAAAATAACTCATGGTCGATCCCTTGATTTCCCCCAACCGATCCTTTCTTTTCTGAGCAGCCACTTTCAAAATAACCAAATTCTTTACTCTGCACAACTCTTGTCAACTGCGGTCTGCATACTTTTTCTAACAATCTTGTATCTGTAGACTATCACTTCTCAACCTTTTCTATCTGACTTTCCCCCATAACAGCAACATGAAATTTGGAACGTGAGGTGATGTGCCATACGTGAATGCAACATCTCCAGTCTGGTCAATGTTAACTTGATTAACCGTGCAACAATCAAACAAGAACATGCACGATCAATCACGCCAACATGATTCGGACCAGGGGTGCTACTCTCAAATAAACACACTTACCCATTCCAAGAATAATTTCACTTACAGTATTCTTTACACTTCTGATCTATCTGAGACGCTCTTCAAAATCTTCTGACTACTACTAGAACTCGACAAGAACCACTTGGTGAAATCCCTAGGCTATTGCAGTGAATTCATGTTCAACAAGAATACTGAACATGTTACTTTTTTAGATGTCGACCATCCTTTCAATGCCTTAAACACATCTTCATCTTCCCTGATTATCAGACTGTCTTCTACTCTGCTCCTTTTCATCTTGTACTTTTTAAACGATCAAGTTACTAGAGTACACTTCTTCAACTTTTCCCAAAAGTTCTTCAACACGCCAGACTGATTTGAGTGATACTCGAACACTTAGTAGTATACCATTGCAGGCCAACGGTAACTGGTCTTCTCTCAAATACTTCCTTCCTCAACAACATCCTAATTGAGCTCGATAACTAGATAGAAAATCTCACTCTAGATAGAAACATACCGCTCTAACAGAAGTACTAAGGAATGGGGAAGGCATACCATTACTTTAACTGGCAGCCCGTACTTCCAAATAAGAACAGTAGACTTGAATTCACAAAAGTGAATCCTCTCTAATACTATGACATCGCTCAGGAACTACAACCATTTGTTGTTCCCGAATCAAACACAATATGGACGGAAAATTCCATCCATATGCAAGGTCTCTTACGACACCTTGATCACAATTCACATTTTTTTTTTTTAATTTCAATCATTCATAAAATTTTAAAAATGCACACAACACACAATTGGATAAGAAGCAAACCTGTGATTGGACCTTTCAGGGGTTTTGACGGTCCAGTCAACTATAAAGTGTAGGCTCTACCCAAATAGCCTAACACTTGGATGTGGACTAACGGTAAGGAAAAGCGGACAAGTTCAACAAGTGTTATCCTAGGTATAGGTAACGTAGATCGGGAAACTTCATGAGGAAGGGTCACCAAAAATCCTAACTCTTCACAAGAACCACCAAAGCGCGAATGATGCAAGCGTTCCAGGATTTCCCACACTTTGACAATCACGACCATTCTATCCTTTCGAGTCACAACCATAACGGCTCAAGGTCCCCGATCTTGATCCGATAAATGTACACTAAAAATCATCCCCAACGACTTACTTAACTCACTGCTTGAAACTGACCTTTGATCTGCACCGGTTGGAAAATAGACAGTCTGCATGACTTGGTTAACTTCTTCAGCAATAATAGCTTCTTTAACATTCACGTCATACTCTAACATCTCCTCGAAGGTTTGAAACTCCATGGTCTTTTATCTACTCCAAAATTCTTGGCTAAGTTCCCAAAGATTTTCCGTATGATCTTTGGGTTATTCTCCAAACTATAATCGATGAATCCAATTCACTCGACCCGTATCTCAATCCTGAAATTGTTGTATATGATTAACTCGACCTGAACCTCCTGTCAGAAACATCCCACTGTACCAACTCCGTGAACTAAATCTTCTATCGGTCCCATATATTGTGTAGAAAATTCTACTTCTTAAACTCTTGAAATCTGTCCAAATCGATCTCACCTCTCTGAAGAAAATATTTTTCTCAGAGTGTTGCATCCCAAATCTTCGTCAAGCCAAAGTATACCTCAAACGGTTTAGTGTTTCTTCAGTATCTTATGGTCCCAACTTCTTTATCTTGTTCACAAACTTCAAGATGTCTTGTTGCAACGGAATGGTGCTGGTGCGTCCATCGTCTTGTACTACTGCTGAACTATCTCAGCCACCAACGTTAAGCTCGAAACAAGTGCTGAATCAATCAGGCTTGTACTTCTCTGGTTCTGGTACGTTTGGGCATAAGCTGGATTGAAATGAGCAGCCAAAAGAATAAGTCATATGAAGTCAGATAGTCTGAACCGGATCATCACCAACAACGTCAACTTTGACTTCAATAAAACACGGGCCAAAGATGTAATTGATGTGTCAACTCTGTCTCATATATATCGTTGAATATCGATATCCACACTAGAAATTGTAGGAACCGCATGAAAGCATGATGATACCAACTCCGAGCATGATGGTAGCAAACCCGAGCACGTCGTTAGCTCACCCGAGCATGATGATAATGGATTGAAGCATGACCGGATTGAACCAAAACATGACGATAACAAACCGAATCATGACGATAGAAAGCTCAATCATGACTGTAGGAATCTCGATCTTGACAGGATCAAAATTGGTAAGTACACTCCACTCCGTCGAGCTTGTCTTGATGCATCTCGTATGAAAGATAACAGTAAGGTAACTACCCATGACTATCTATCCTAAGATGAAGGAACCAGCCAGCACATCCTAATTATCCTTGCGACTCATTTTGACTCGAAAAATGTTTGAAACAAGTCCCATTCAAGCATCGTATAACCATGCTCTGATACCACCTTTGTGACGCCCCCGATCGTAGATGACCAGAAATGACACGGTCGATGTTCCTCGATGGTCGATCCGAGGTTCTCAGAATACTTCTGATCGCCTTAGACCAACAACCAAAGAACACCAACGATCCTATCAGATATCACTCTAGGCTTTTCAACCCGAAAAAAGCAATACCCGATAGTTAGTTCGTCAGGACAAGGACTAATATCATATGGAACCCGTACTTTAAAAACAATCTTTATATATCCAAATCCTAACTCCTATGAGATTTATTCAATTCCTGGTGATTCTCCACCACTTTATGTATCCAATTCAAGCTTCTCACAAAGTGATTCATCCTGGTTTGATTGGAACGACGAAGAAGCTGTGCTATTCCCAAACTGGGAAACTGGAATCACCTGATTTGAAAGTAGGATAATTTCTTCTTGCCAACTCCTATGAGATTTATTCAACTTCCTGATTATTCTACACCAGTTTATGTATCCAAATCAAGCTTCTCACAAAGAGATTCATCCTGGTTTGATTGGATTGACGAAGAAGTTGTCATATTCCCAAACTGGGAAACTGGAATCACCTGATTTGAAAGTGGGATAACTTCTTCTTGCCAACTCCTATGAGATTTATTTAACTTCATGGTGATTCTCCACCACTTTATGTATCCAAATCAAGCTTCTCACAAAGTGATTCATCCTGGTTTCATTGGAACGACGAAAAAGCTGTCCTATTCCCAAACTAGGAAACTGGAATCACCTGATGTGAAAGTGGGATAACTTCTTTTCGCCAACTCCTATTATATTTATTCAACTTCCTGGTGATTCTCCACCACTTTATGTATCCAAATCAAGCTTCTTACAAAGAGATTCATCCTGGCTTGATTGGAACGACGAAGAAGCTGTGGTATTCCCAAACTGGGAAACTGGAATCACGTGATTTGAAAGTGGGATAACTTCTTCATCCCAACTCCTATGAGATTTATTCAACTTCCAGGTGATTCTCCACCACTGTATGTATCCAAATCAAGCTTCTCACAAAGTGATTCATCTTGGATTGATTGGAACGACGAAGAAGCTGTGCTATTCCCATACTGGGAAACTGGAATCACCTGATTTGAAAGTGGGATAACTTCTTCATCCCAACTCCTATGAGATTTATTCAAGTTCATGGTGATTCTCCACCACTTTATGTATCCAAATCAAGCTTCTCACAAAGAGATTCATTCTGGTTTGATTGGAACGACGAAGAAGCTGTGCTATTCCCAAACTGGGAAACTGGAATCACCTGATTTGAAAGTGGGATAACTTCTTCATCCTAACTCCTATGAGATTTATTCAACTTCCTGGTGATTCTCCACCATTTTATGTATCCAAATCAAGCTTCTCACAAAGTGATTCATCCTGGTTTGATTGGAACGACGAAGAAGCTGTGCTATTCCCAAACTGGGAAACTGGAATCACCTGATTTGAAAGTAGGATAACTTCTTCTTGCCAACTCCTATGAGATTTATTCAACTTCCTGGTGATTCTCCACCATTTTATGTATCCAAATCAAGCTTCTCACAAAGTGATTCATCCTGGTTTGATTGGAACAACGAAGAAGCTGTGCTATTCCCAAACTGGGAAACTGGAATCACCTGATTTGAAAGTGGGATAACTTCTTTTCGCCAACTCCTATTAGATTTATTCAACTTCCTGGTGATTCTCCACCACTTTATGTATCCAAATCAAGCTTCTCACAAAGAGATTCATCCTGGTTTCATTGGAACGACGAAGAAGCTGTGCTATTCCCAAACTGGGAAACTGAAATCACCTGATTTGAAAGTGGGATAACTTCTTCATCCCAACTCCTATTAGATTTATTCAACTTCCTGTTGATTCTCCACCACTTTATGTATCCAAATCAAGCTTCTCACAAAGTGATTCATCCAGGTTTGATTGGAACGACGATGAAGCTGTGCTATTCCCAAACTAGGAAACTAGAATCACCTGATTTGAATGTGGGATAACTTCTTCATCCCAACTCCTATGAGATTTATTCAACTTCCTGGTGATTCTCCACCACTTTATGTATCCAAATCAAGCTTCTCACAAAGCGATTCATCCTGGTTTGATTGGAATGACAAAGAAGCTGTGCTATTCCCAAACTGGGAAACTGGAATCACCTGATTTTAAAGTGGGATAACTTCTTCATCCCAACTCCTATGAGATTTATTCAACTTCCTGGTGATTCTCCACCACTTTATGTATCCAAATCAAGCTTCTCACAAAGTGATTCATCCTGGTTTCATTGGAACGACGAAAAAGGTGTCCTATTCCCAAACTAGGAAGCTGGAATCACCTGATGTGAAAGTGGGATAACTTCTTTTCGTCAACTCCTATTATATTTATTCAACTTCCTGGTGATTCTCCACCACTTTATGTATCCAAATCAGGCATCTTACAAAGAGATTCATCCTGGCTTGATTGGAACGACGAAGAAGCTGTGGTATTCCCAAACTGGGAAACTGGAATCACGTGATTTGAAAGTGGGATAACTTCTTCATCCCAACTCCTATGAGATTTTTTCAAATTCATGGTGATTCTCCACCACTTTATGTATCCAAATCAAGCTTCTCACAAAGAGATTCATTCTGGTTTGATTGGAACGACGAAGAAGCTGTGCTATTCCCAAACTGGGAAACTGGAATCACCTGATTTGAAAGCGGGATAACTTCTTCATCCTAACTCCTATGAGATTTATTCAACTTCCTGGTGATTCTCCACCACTTTATGTATTCAAATCAAGCTTCTCACAAAGTGATTCATCCTGGTTTGATTGGAACGACGAAGAAGCTGTGCTATTTCCAAACTGGGAAACTGGAATAACCTTATTTGAAAGTATGATAAATTCTTCTTGCCAACTCCTCTGAGATTTATTCAACTTCATGGTGATTCTCCACCACTTTATGTATCCAAATCAATCTTCTCACAAAGAGATTCATTTTGGTTTCATTGGAACGACGAAGAAGCTGTGTTATTCCCAAACTGGGAAACTCGAATCACCTGATTAGAAAGTGGGATAACTTCTTCATCCTAACTCCTATGAGATTTATTTAACTTCCTAGTGATTCTCCACCATTTTATGTATCCAAATCAAGCTTCTCACAAAGTGATTCATCCTGGTTTGATTGGAACAACGAAGAAGCTGTGCTATTCCCAAACTGGGAAACTGGAATCACCTGATTTGAAAAAGTGGGATAACTTCTTCTTGCCAACTCCTATGTGATTTATTCAACTTCCTGGTGATTCTCCACCACTTTATGTATTCAAATCAAGCTTCTCACAAAGTGATTCATCCTGGTTTGATTGGAACGACGAAGAAGCTGTGCTATTCCCAAACTGGGAAACTGGAATCACCTGATTTGAAAGTAGGATAACTTCTTCTTGCCAACTCCTATGAGATTTATTCAACTTCCTGATGATTCTACACCAGTTTATGTATCCAAATCAAGCTTCTCACAAAGAGATTCATCCTGGTTTGATTGGATTGACGAAGAAGTTGTCATATTCCCAAACTGGGAAACTGGAATCACCTGATTTGAAAGTGGGATAACTTCTTCTTGCCAACTCCTATGAGATTTATTTAACTTCATGGTTATTCTACACCACTTTATGTATCCAAATCAAGCTTCTCACAAAGTGATTCATCCTGGTTTCATTGGAACGACGAAAAACGTGTCCTATTCCCAAACTAGGAAACTGGAATCAACTGATGTGAAAATGGGATAACTTCTTTTCGTCAACTCCTATTATATTTATTCAACTTCCTGGTGATTCTCCACCACTTTATGTATCCAAATCAGGCATCTTACAAAGAGATTCATCCTGGCTTGATTGGAACGACGAAGAAGCTGTGGTATTCCCAAACTGGGAAACTGGAATCACGTGATTTGAAAGTGGGATAACTTCTTCATCCCAACTCCTATGAGATTTATTCAACTTCCAGGTGATTCTCCACCACTGTATGTATCCAAATCAAGCTTCTCACAAAGTGATTCATCTTGGTTTGATTGGAACGACGAAGAAGCTGTGCTATTCCCAAACTGGGAAACTGGAATCACCTGATTTGAAAGTGGGATAACTTCTTCATCCCAACTCCTATGAGATTTATTCAACTTCCTGGTGATTCTCCACCACTTTATGTATCCAAATCAAGCTTCTTACAAAGAGATTCATCCTGGTTTAATTGGAACGACGAAGAAGCTGTTCTATTCCCAAACTGGGAAACTGGAATCACCTGATTTGAAAGTATGATAAATTCTTCTTGCCAACTCCTATGAGATTTATTCAACTTCATGGTGATTCTCCACCACTTTATGTATCCAAATCAAGCTTCTCACAAAGAGATTCATTCTGGTTTGATTGGAACGACGAAGAAGCTGTGCTATTCCCAAACTGGGAAACTGGAATCACCTGATTTGAAAGTGGGATAACTTCTTCATCCTAACTCCTATGAGATTTATTCAACTTCCTGGTGATTCTCCACCATTTTATGTATCCAAATCAAGCTTCTCACAAAGTGATTCATCCTGGTTTGATTGGAACAACGAAGAAGCTGTGCTATTCCCAAACTGGGAAACTGGAATCACCTGATTTGAAAAAGTGGGATAACTTCTTCTTGCCAACTCCTATGAGATTTGTTCAACTTCCTGGTGATTCTCCACCACTTTATGTATTCAAATCAAGCTTCTCACAAAGTGATTCATCCTGGTTTGATTGGAACGACGAATAAGCTGTGCTATTCCCAAACTGGGAAACTGGAATCACCTGATTTGAAAGTAGGATAACTTCTTCTTGCCAACTCCTATGAGATTTATTCAACTTCCTGATGATTCTACACCAGTTTATGTATCCAAATCAAGCTTCTCACAAAGAGATTCATCCTGGTTTGATTGGATTGACGAAGAAGTTGTCATATTCCCAAACTGGGAAACTGGAATCACCTGATTTGAAAGTCGGATAACTTCTTCTTGCCAACTCCTATGAGATTTATTTAACTTCATGGTGATTCTCCACCACTTTATGTATCCAAATCAAGCTTCTCACAAAGTGATTCATCCTGGTTTCATTGGAACGACGAAAAAGCTTTCCTATTCCCAAACTAGGAAACTGGAATCACTTGATGTGAAAGTGGGATAACTTCTTTTCGCCAACTCCTATTATATATATTCAACTTCCTGGTGATTCTCCACCACTTTATGTATCCAAATCAAGCTTCTTACAAAGAGATTCATCCTGGCTTGATTGGAACGACGAAGAAGCTGTTCTACTCCCAAACTGGGAAACTGGAATCACCTGATTTGAAAGTATGATAAATTCTTCTTGCCAACTCCTATGAGATTTATTCAACTTCATGGTGATTCTCCACCACTTTATGTATCCAATTCAAGCTTCTCACAAAGTGATTCATCCTGGTTTGATTGGAACGACGAAGAAGCTGTGCTATTCCCAAACTGGGAAACTGGAATCACCTGATTTGAAAGTAGGATAACTTCTTCTTGCCAACTCCTATGAGATTTATTCAACTTCCTGATTATTCTACACCAGTTTATGTATCCAAATCAAGCTTCTCACAAAGAGATTCATCCTGGTTTGATTGGATTGACAAAGAAGTTGTCATATTCCCAAACTGGGAAACTGGAATCACCTGATTTGAAAGTGAGATAACTTCTTCTTGCCAACTCCTATGAGATTTATTTAACTTCATGGTGATTCTCCACCACTTTATGTATCCAAATCAAGCTTCTCACAAAGTGATTCATCCTGGTTTCATTGGAACGACGAAAAAGGTGTCCTATTCCCAAACTAGGAAACTGGAATCACCTGATGTGAAAGTGGGATAACTTCTTTTCGTCAACTCCTATTATATTTATTCAACTTCCTGGTGATTCTCCACCACTTTATGTATCCAAATCAGGCATCTTACAAAGAGATTCATCCTGGCTTGATTGGAACGACGAAGAAGCTGTGGTATTCCCAAACTGGGAAATTGGAATCACGTGATTTGAAAGTGGGATAACTTCTTCATCCCAACTCCTATGAGATCAACTTCCAGGTGATTCTCCACCACTGTATGTATCCAAATCAAGCTTCTCACAAAGTGATTCATCTTGGTTTGATTGGAACAACGAAGAAGCTGTGCTATTCCCAAACTGGGAAACTGGAATCACCTGATTTGAAAGTGGGATAACTTCTTCATCCCAACTCCTATGAGATTTATTCAAGTTCATGGTGATTCTCCACCACTTTATGTATCCAAATCAAGCTTCTCACAAAGAGATTCATTCTGGTTTGATTGGAACGACGAAGAAGCTGTGCTATTCCCAAACTGGGAAACTGGAATCACCTGATTTGAAAGTAGGATAACTTCTTCTTGCCAACTCCTATGAGATTTATTCAACTTCCTGGTTATTCTCCACCATTTTATGTATCCAAATCAAGCTTCTCACAAAGTGATTCATCCTGGTTTGATTGGAACAACGAAGAAGCTGTGCTATTCCCAAACTGGGAAACTGGAATCACCTGATTTGAAAGTGGGATAACTTCTTTTCGCCAACTCCTATTAGATTTATTCAACTTCCTGGTGATTCTCCACCACTTTATGTATCCAAATCAAGCTTCTCACAAAGAGATTCATCCTGGTTTCATTGGAACGACGAAGAAGCTGTGCTATTCCCAAACTGGGAAAATGAAATCACCTGATTTGAAAGTGGGATAACTTCTTCATCCCAACGCCTATTATATTTATTCAACTTCCTGTTGATTCTCCACCACTTTATTTATCCAAATCAAGCTTCTCACAAAGTGATTCATCCAGGTTTGATTGGAACGACGATTAAGCTGTGCAATTCCCAAACTAGGAAACTAGAATCACCTGATTTGAATGTGGGATAACTTCTTCATCCCAACTCCTATGAGATTTATTCAACTTCCTGGTGATTCTCCACCACTTTATGTATCCAAATCAAGCTTCTCACAAAGTGATTCATCCTGGTTTGATTGGAATGACAAAGAAGCTGTGCTATTCCCAAACTGGGAAACTGGAATCACCTGATTTTAAAGTGGGATAACTTCTTCATCCCAACTCCTATGAGATTTATTCAACTTCCTGGTGATTCTCCACCACTTTATGTATCCAAATCAAGCTTCTCACAAAGTGATTCATCCTGGTTTCATTGGAACGACGAAAAAGGTGTCCTATTCCCAAACTAGGAAGCTGGAATCACCTGATGTGAAAGTGGGATAACTTCTTTTCGTCAACTCCTATTATATTTATTCAACTTCCTGGTGATTCTCCACCACTTTATGTATCCAAATCAGGCATCTTACAAAGAGATTCATCCTGGCTTGATTGGAACGACGAAGAAGCTGTGGTATTCCCAAACTGGGAAATTGGAATCACGTGATTTGAAAGTGGGATAACTTCTTCATCCCAACTCCTATGAGATCAACTTCCAGGTGATTCTCCACCACTTTATGTATCCAAATCAAGCTTCTCACAAAGTGATTCATCCTGGTTTGATTGGAACGACCAGGAAGCTGTGCTATTCCCAAACTGGGTAACTGAAATCACCTGATTTGAAAGTGGGATAACTTCTTCTTCCCAACTCCTATGAGATTTATTCAACTTCATGGTGATTCTCCACCACTTTATGTATCCAAATCAAGCTTCTCACAAAGAGATTCATTCTGGTTTCATTGGAACGAAGAAGAAGCTGTGCTATTCCCAAACTGGGAAACTCGAATCACCTGATTAGAAAGTGCGATAACTTCTTCATCCCAACTCTTATGAGATTATTCAACTTCCTGGTGATTCTCCACCACTTTATGTATTCAAATAAAGCTTCTCACAAAGTGATTCATCCTGGTTTGATTGGAACGACGAAGAAGCTGTGCTATTCCCAAACTGGGAAACTGGAATCACCTGATTTGAAAGTGGGATAACTTCTTCTTGCCAACTCCTATGAGATTTATTCAACTTCCTGGTATTCTCCACCCATTTTATGTATCCAAATCAAGCTTCTCACAAAGTGATTCATCCTGGTTTGATTGGAACACGAAGAAGCTGTGCTATTCCCAAACTGGGAAACTGGAATCACCTGATTTGAAAGTGGGATAACTCTTTCGCAACTCCTATTAGATTTATTCAACTTCCTGGTGATTCTCCACCACTTTATGTATCCAAATCAAGCTTCTCACAAAGTGATTCATCCTGGTTTCATTGGAACGACGAAGAAGCTGTGCTATTCCCAAACTGGGAAAACTGAAAATCACCTGATTTGAAAGTGGGTTAACTTCTTCATCCAACGCCTATTATATTTATCAACTTCCTGTTGATTCTCCACCACTTTATTTATCCCAATCAAGCTTCTCACAAACGTGATTTCCAGGTTTGATTGGAACGACGAAGAAGCTGTGCAATTCCCAAACTAGGAAACTAGAATCACCTGATTTGAATGTGGGATAACTTCTTCATCAACTCCTATGAGATTTATTCAATCTGGTGATTCTCCACACTTTATGTATCCAAATCAAGCTTCTCACAAAGTGATTCATCCTGGTTTGATTGGAATGACAAGAAGCTGTGCTATTCCCAAACTGGGAAACTGGAATCACCTGATTTTAAAGTGGGATAACTTCTTCATCCCAACTCCTATGAGATTATTCAACTTCCTGGTGATTCTCCACCACTTTATGTATCCAAATCAAGCTTCTCACAAAGTGATTCATCC
>NW_022610352.1:0-35088 GCF_000309985.2 Brassica rapa | reverse complement strand
GGACTGTACGGCTTGTACGGCCTTGTAACGGACGTCCGTACCATGCTCCTCCCTAAACTCCTTAGCTTCCTCATCTCCTTTCCTCTTCAACTCCTTAGCTCTTCATACATATACTCAGCTCAACTCAACACTCCCCCTCAAGCTTAGCTTTGTGAAAGCCTAAGCTTGGACAGCCACAAGATCTTCCTCATTAAAAACCTCACCAAAGAAAACCCAATGGGATAAAACTTTGATGAGGGAAAAAGAGTAAAGACCTTGCAGCTAAGGGGACTAGCTCCTTCTCTTCCCAAGATCAATGAGGCCCAACCTGATGTGAATGGACTCCATTGTCTTCTGTCTTGCAGCCTTGGTAAACACATCCGCTAACTGATCTTCACTCCTTGTGTAGCATGGCAAGATGACTCCTAAGGTGATCATCTGCCTCACTTGTGACAATCAACTTCAATGTGCTTGGTTCTCTCATGGAACACCGAGTTGGAGGCAATGTGAATGGCGGCTTGGTTGTCACAATGCATGGTCATTGGCGTGGCTTGATCAATCTCCAAATGCTTCAAGATGCCTTTGATCCATACTAACTCGTTGGTGAGCTTCAGCATGGCTCTATACTCAGCTTCTGCACTTGAGCAAGACACCACCTTCTGCTTCTTACTCTTCCAAGTCACCAAGTTGCCTCCAATGAATGTGCAATAGCCTGTGGTTGATCTCCGGTCTGCTCTATCACCAGCCCAATCCGCATCACAGTATCCCACCACTTCTTAGTGGCTTCCATTGCAGCCCATCCATACTCCTTGATCAGGTGAGCCGTTGAGATACATCAAGATCCTCTCCACCATGTGCCAGTGATGTTCCTTAGGCACTTGCATGTGTTGACTCACCTGATTCACAGCAAAACAAATGTCAGGTCTAGTTATAGTAAGATAAATCAATTTGCCAACTAGTTTTCTATAGAGTTTAGGATCCTGATAAGGTTTGCTGTCTTCAATCTCCCCCTCTCGTGGAACTTTGTAGCCATCCTCCATAGGCATCCTTGCTGTCTTGCCCCCATAAGCCCCTGCACCTTTCAAGAGATCAAGTGTATACTTCCTTTGGGACATGAATAAACCTTCCTTGGATCTACATATCTCAATCCCAAGAAAGTATTTCATCTCTCCCAAGTCTTTAATCTCAAACATGGACTTAAGAAACTCCTTGGTTGCAATGATACCTTCCTTATCACTCCCTGTGATAATGATATCATCAACATACACAAGGAGTGCAATCATACCTGAGGGAGTTGTGAGTGTGAAGAGAGTGTGATCTAGTTCAGACTTCTTGAAGCCTCGGCCATTTAGAGTTGTGCTCAGCTTGTTGTACCAAGCTCTTGGTGATTGCTTCAACCCATAGATAGCCTTCTTCAGTCTCAACACATTTCCCTTCTTCACTAAGTGTTCCAAGCCTGGTGGGGATGCATATATACTTCATCCTCAAGTTCCCCTTGTAGGAATGCATCTTCACATCCATTTGCCATAAGCCCATCCAAGGTTCACAGCCAAGCTTAATACAATTCGGATTGTATGCAACTTAGCTACTGGTGCAAATGTCTCAACATAATCCTCTCCATAGGTTTGAGTAAAGCCTCTTGCAACCAGTCTTGACTTCTTCCTCTCAATCTTTCCATCCGCTTTATACTTGATTGTGAAGATCCATCTACTAGTCACAGCCTTCTTCCCTTTTGGTAACTCACTCTCATACCATGTATCATTCTTGATCATAGCTCCTGCTTCATCTCCTACTGACTCTTTCCATTGTTTATCCTTCATTGCCTCTTCATAGCTTCTTGGGATGTGATTCTCATCCAAGTTTACCATGAAAGCGCAATGTGCTTCTGGATATTGAGCAAAGGAGCACACGGCTTGAGAAGGATGCTCCACAGCTTGGGCATTGTAGTACACTCTCGTGTTTACCCAACTGGAAGGATCCTTCCTTATCCTTGTACTCCTTCTTAGTGGCTGCACAACCGGTTCTTCTTCCTGTTGTTCTTCTACCACTTCATCTTGAGAAGGTGTTTGTATCACACCATGATCATGCCCATGACCATCAGAGCCTATGCTCTCTTCTCCTTCATCTTGGTTAGCCTCTTGCGTAGGCTCCTCCTCATGCGTCTCTCCTCCCTCATGATCAAGGTGGGATGGTGAACCAACTTCAGGAGGTGTTGTTGCGTGATCTCTTGGATCCTGGGATGTACTGATTCCAAGACCTTCAAGGATGATCCGCAAGGTGGTGGCCTTGTCTGATGTTAAGTCCTTCAAGTCTTCTTGGTTCTTTTCTTCATAGTATCCTCTATCTTCCAAGAACTTCACATCTCTAGATACAAGAACTCTCCTTGCTATAGGATCATAGCATTTGTATCCTTTCTGTGTAGCTGAGTATCCTATGAACACAGCCTTAGTACTTCTTGCTTCTAGCTTGTTGATCATCTCTCCTGGTTTGAGCACAAAGCATAGACATCCAAAGACTCGCAAGTAATCAAGCACTGGTTTGTACCTGTTCAGAACTTCAAATGGAGCCTTCTCATTCAGAACCTTGGTTGGAGTTCTGTTGATCAAGTAACAAGCAGTGGCAACCGCATCACTCCAGAATCTCTTTGGAACATTACTCTGAAACATAAGAGACCTTGCCACTTCCATGAGGTGCCTATTCTTCCTCTCAGCCACTCCATTTTGCTGTGGAGTATACGGACAGCTTGTTTGATGTAGGATCCCATGTTGTGATAAGTGTTCCTTGAATGCATGACTTGTGTACTCTCCTCCATTATCTGATCTCAAAATTTTAATCTTAGCATGATAATGGTTAGTTACATAAGTTTGAAAGTTCCTAAATGCATCAAGTACCCTATCTTTGGTCTGAATTAAGGTTAACCAGGTGTATTTGGATTTTTTCATCAATGAATGTGACAAAGTACTTATAACTATCTCTAGATAAGCAAGGGGCAGTCCACACATCAGAATGAATTAGATCAAAGCAGTTATCATAGATAGTAGTAGACTTTTGAAACACAGTTCTACAATGCTTGCCTAAAATACAAGCTTCACAATCTTTGTTCTCAAACACAACACCTGGTACCATTAAGTTCAAAGCTTTAACATGAGGGTGTCCTACTCTAGCATGCCACAATGCATTTTTATTCAACAAAGAAGCAGAAGTAAATGAGCAACTATAATCAGGAACAGAAGTGAGTTCTTCAAGCATATAGAGATCTCCCTTAGTCACCCCTTTCCCAATCAATCTGCTGCTCTCAATATCCTGAAACTTCACATCATTAGGACTAAAGATAACATTGCATTGTAAATCATTAGTACATTTCTTCACAGATAATAGGTTTGATGTGAATTCAGGCATGTAAAAAGCTCTAGATTCTTTGTTAACCAACTTAAGCTTTCCTATTCCTCTAATAGGTATCTTATCCCCATTTGCTATCATCACATGCCCATGCGTAGGTTCTATATCCTTAATCAAGTTCTCATCACTTATCATATGATGTGATGCACCAGAATCAACAATCAATGGTTTACCTACTCGTTTAGCATTATGACAAAGATTACTAAGTAATGGATGCATCCTATCAGTTCTAGCAATGTGGGCATTTCTATACTCATTCCTAGTTTCTAACCGTTCTACTAGTTCTTTAATCAAGTGATCATCCTTATATGCAATCATAGAAGCTCCAAAGGAATAACCATAAGTGTTACCGTTTTCCTTTAGCATTTTGAAGAGTGCATCAAGGTCTGATCTCTTGATGTAGTCATCATTGCTGCGTGAGCTTGAGGCGCCAGTGTAAGCCACAAGAGACTTCCCATTCCCATCATTGCCTCCAAGCCCATCCACTTCACTCATCTTGCTGGTGCCAGCTCCACTTGAACCTTCAGTCACATTTGCCCTTCCCTCACGCTCCTTCATGAACTTGGCCGGCTTGAGGTGTGGGTGAAGTATCCAGCATTGGCTTTTCTTATGACCATGCTTCTTGCAATGATCACAGTTGCCATTGAACTTCCTGTCCTCATACTTCCCGTGAGATGCCTTGTTTGCTTGTGGAGCCTCGGTTGAGTCCTCATGAGCTGCTTGATTGGCAAGAGAGAGCTCCCCCTTTCCTCCAAACAACCCCATAGATCCCTGCTCCCTTTGGATTTGCGCACACACCTCCTCAAGGTCCGGAAGCTTGTCTGACCTCAACATGTGCTGAATGAGTTGAGTGTAGGCCGGGTTCAGTGTGAGAAGCAACCCAAAGACCTTGTCTTGCTCGCGCCTCTCATTCAGCTGATCTGGATCAGTTGTGCTCGGCCTCAGCATCTCCAGCTCTGACCATAAGGACCTGAACCTCCCCAAGTGCTTAGTGAACTCCATGTCCTCTTGTGCAAGACGGTTGATCGCTAGCTTCACTTCAAACACACGGCTGAGGTTGGAAGTGTTCCCATACACCTTCTTCAGCGTGTCCCACAGCTCTTTGGCTGATTCACAGTAGCTGTAAGCATCCAAGATAGCTGGGTCCAAGGATGCGTGTAGAACCGTCATCACCAGCATGTCTTCTTGTTGCCATTTCTCCACAGCCGCTTCATTGGAGACCTCTTCTTGATCTCCTCCCTGAGTAATGAGTTTCGGAGCCTCCCCTGTTGTGATGTGCCCCCACAAACCCTTACTTCCCACCGCAGTCTTCACCATCCGAGACCACACAAGGTAGTTGCTACCCTTGAAAGTAACCGCCACCTTCATCCTCATGCTCATCCCATGCTCCATCTTTACTCAGCTTGACTTGAACAGCTTGAATCTGATGAAATCTTGAGTCTTGAATCACGTACACACACCAACCTTGAGTCTTGAGTCACGCACAAACACAGAACGTAGCGCAGCTCCAACACCTTCAAAGCTACTCGCGTGTAGCTTCAAAGCCTTCAGCTTGTAACTCTCTAAAGATCAAACCCCAATTCTAATGAACCTGGCTCTGATACCATATGAGATTAAGAGATCTTTAGAGTAACTAGAATGTAAGTGAGAGTTTAGGTGAAGTTTAGAAGAGATTATGAAAGACTAAGTAACTTGAGAACCGTTTAGAGTCTAAGAGAGAACCATAGTGTCTAAGAGATTAGAGAGACTCAAACTGCATAATCTTTATTAGTGTTGATGAGTTACAATATATAGTGAGAGCATACAAGGGTTTTCGAAATCAAGGAGAGGACTAAAGCATGTGAGGTCAATCGGGAGAGGATAAGCTCATTTGGACTAGCCAATTAGCTTCTCCACATGCGCGGAGTATCTAGCATCTTGGACCGAGATGCTCTTGCCTTTCCAGCTGTTCCAGCCTGTCAAGGCGCGCTCTACCTTATCCCTAAACGGTCTGATCCTTCTCCACTTGAGTAACTCTTCCATAGTTACCGTTTCACTTGTGCAAGGTAACTTTGGTTGAGGCATTGATGGTACGGACTGTACGGCTTGTACGGCCTTGTACGGACGTCCGTACCATGCTCTCCCTAAACTCCCTTAAGCTTCCTCATCTCCTTTCCTCTTCAACTCCTTAGCTCTTCATACATATACTCAGCTCAACTCAACATAAACCTCATAGGAGTTGGGATGAAGAAGTTATCCCACTTTCAAATCAGGTGATTCCAGTTTCCCATTTTGGGAATAGCACAGCTTCTTCGTCCTTCCAATCAAACCAGGATGAATCTCTTTGTGAGAAGCTTTATTTGGATACATAAAGTGGTGGAGAATCATCAGGAAGTTGAATAAATCTCATAGGAGTTGGGATGAAGAAGTTATCCCACTTTCAAATCAGGTGATTCCAGTTTCCCAGTTTGGGAATAGCACAGCTTCTTCGTCCTTCCAATCAAACCAGGATGAATCTCTTTGTGAGAAGCATGATTTGGATACATAAAGTGGTGGAGAATCACCAGGAAGTTGAATAAATCTCATAGGAGTTGGAATGCAGAAGTTATCCCATTTTCAAATCAGGTGATTCCAGTTTCCCAAATTGGGAGTAGCACAGCTTCTTCGTCCTTCCAATCAAACCAGGATTAATCTCTTTGTGAGAAGCTTTATTTGGATACATAAAGTGGTGGAGAATCATCAGGAAGTTGAATAAATCTCATAGGAGTTGGGATGAAGAAGTTATCCCACTTTCAAATCAGGTGATTCCAGTTTCCCAGTTTGGGAATAGCACAGCTTCTTCGTCCTTCCAATCAAACCAGGATGAATCTCTTTGTGAGAAGCTTGATTTGGATACATAAAGTGGTGGAGAATCACCAGGAAGTTGAATAAATCTCATAGGAGTTGGGATGAAGAAGTTATCCCACTTTCAAATCAGGTGATTCCAGTTTCCCAGTTTGGGAATAGCACAGCTTCTTCGTCCTTCCAATCAAACCAGGATGAATCTCTTTGTGAGAAGCTTGATTTGGATACATAAAGTGGTGGAGAATCACCAGGAAGTTGAATAAATCTCATAGGAGTTGGGATGAAGAAGTTATCCCACTTTCAAATCAGGTGATTCTAGTTTCCCAGTTTGGGAATAGCACAGCTTCTTCGTCCTTCCAATCAAACCAGGATGAATCTCTTTGTGAGAAGCTTGATTTGGATAAATAAAGTGGTGGAGAATCATCAGGAAGTTGAATAAATCTCATAGGAGTTGGAATGCAGAAGTTATCCCATTTTCAAATCAGGTGATTCCAGTTTCCCAAATTGGGAGTAGCACAGCTTCTTCGTCCTTCCAATCAAACCAGGATGAATCACTTTGTGAGAAGCTTGATTTGGATACATAAAGTGGTGGAGAATCATCAGGAAGTTGAATAAACCTCATAGGAGTTGGGATGAAGAAGTTATCCCACTTTCAAATCAGGGGACTCCAGTTTCCCAGTTTGGGAATAGCACAGCTTCTTCGTCCTTCCAATCAAACCAGGATGAATCACTTTGTGAGAAGCTTGATTTGGATACATAAAGTGGTGGAGAATCATCAGGAAGTTGAATAAATCTCATAGGAGTTGGGATGAAGAAGTTATCCCACTTTCAAATCAGGGGATTCCAGTTTCCCAGTTTGGGAATAGCACAGCTTCTTCGTCGTTCCAATCAAACCAGGATGAATCTCTTTGTGAGAAGCTTGATTTGGATACATAAAGTGGTGGAGAATCACCAGGAAGTTGAATAAATCTCATAGGAGTTGGGATGAAGAATTTATCCCACTTTCAAATCAGGTGATTCCAGTTTCCCAGTTTGGGAATAGCACAGCTTCTTCGTCCTTCCAATCAAACCAGGATGAAACACTTTGTGAGAAGCTTGATTTGGATACATAAAGTGGTGGAGAATCATCAGGAAGTTGAATAAATCTCATAGGAGTTGGGATGAAGAAGTTATCCCACTTTCAAATCAGGGGATTCCAGTTTCCCAGTTTGGGAATAGCACAGCTTCTTCGTCGTTCCAATCAAACCAGGATGAATCTCTTTGTGAGAAGCTTGATTTGGATACATAAAGTGGTGGAGAATCACCAGGAAGTTGAATAAATCTCATAGGAGTTGGGATGAAGAATTTATCCCACTTTCAAATCAGGTGATTCCAGTTTCCCAGTTTGGGAATAGCACAGCTTCTTCGTCCTTCCAATCAAACCAGGATGAATCACTTTGTGAGAATCTTGATTTGGATACATAAAGTGGTGGAGAATCACCAGGAAGTTGAATAAATCTCATAGGAGTTGGAATGCAGAAGTTATCCCACTTTCAAATCAGGTGATTCCAGTTTCCCATTGGGAATAGCACAGCTTCTTCGTCCTTCCAATCAAACCAGGATGAATCTCTTTGTGAGAAGCTTGATTTGGATACATAAAGTGGTGGAGAATCATCAGGAAGTTGAATAAACCTCATAGGAGTTGGGATGAAGAAGTTATCCCACTTTCAAATCAGGTGATTCCAGTTTCCCAGTTTGGGAGTAGCACAGCTTCTTCGTCCTTCCAATCAAACCAGGATGAATCACTTTGTGAGAAGCTTGATTTGGATACATAAAGTGGTGGAGAATCATCAGGAAGTTGAATAAATCTCATAGGAGTTGGGATGAAGAAGTTATCCCACTTTCAAATCAGGTGATTCCAGTTTCCCAGTTTGGGAATAGCACAGCTTCTTCGTCCTTCCAATCAAACCAGGATGAATCTCTTTGTGAGAAGCTTGATTTGGATACAAAAGTGGTGGAGAATCACCAGGAAGTTGAATAAATCTCATAGGAGTTGGAATGCAGAAGTTATCCCACTTTCAAATCAGGTGATTCCAGTTTCCCAAATTGGGAGTAGCACAGCTTCTTCGTCCTTCCAATCAAACCAGGATGAATCTCTTTGTGAGAAGCTTGATTTGGATACATAAAGTGGTGGAGAATCACCAGGAAGTTGAATAAACCTCATAGGAGTTGGGATGAAGAAGTTATCCCACTTTCAAATCAGGTGATTCCAGTTTCCCATTTGGGAATAGCACAGCTTCTTCGTCCTTCCAATCAAACCAGGATGAATCTCTTTGTGAGAAGCTTGATTTGGATACATAAAGTGGTGGAGAATCATCAGGAAGTTGAATAAATCTCATAGGAGTTGGGATGAAGAAGTTATCCCACTTTCAAATCAGGTGATTCCAGTTTCCCAGTTTGGGAATAGCACAGCTTCTTCGTCCTTCCAATCAAACCAGGATGAATCTCTTTGTGAGAAGCTTGATTTGGATACATAAAGTGGTGGAGAATCACCAGGAAGTTGAATAAATCTCATAGGAGTTGGGATGAAGAAGTTATCCCACTTTCAAATCAGGTGATTCTAGTTTCCCAGTTTGGGAATAGCACAGCTTCTTCGTCCTTCCAATCAAACCAGGATGAATCTCTTTGTGAGAAGCTTGATTTGGATACATAAAGTGGTGGAGAATCATCAGGAAGTTGAATAAATCTCATAGGAGTTGGGATGAAGAAGTTATCCCACTTTCAAATCAGGGGACTCCAGTTTCCCAGTTTGGGAATAGCACAGCTTCTTCGTCCTTCCAATCAAACCAGGATGAATCTCTTTGTGAGAAGCTTGATTTGGATACATAAAGTGGTGGAGAATCACCAGGATGTTGAATAAATCTCATAGGAGTTGGAATGCAGAAGTTATCCCACTTTCAAATCAGGTGATTCTAAATTCCAGTTTGGGAATAGCACAGCTTCTTCGTCCTTCCAATCAAACCAGGATGGATCTCTTTGTGAGAAGCTTGATTTGGATACATAAAGTGGTGGAGAATCACCAGGAAGTTGAATAAATCTCATAGGAGTTGGGATGAAGAAGTTATCCCACTTTCAAATCAGGTGATTCCAGTTTCCCAGTTTGGGAATAGCACAGCTTCTTCGTCCTTCCAATCAAACCAGGATGAAACACTTTGTGAGAAGCTTGATTTGGATACATAAAGTGGTGGAGAATCATCAGGAAGTTGAATAAATCTCATAGGAGTTGGGATGAAGAAGTTATCCCACTTTCAAATCAGGTGATTCCAGTTTCCCAGTTTGGGAATAGCACAGCTTCTTCGTCCTTCCAATCAAACCAGGATGAATCTCTTTGTGAGAAGCTTGATTTGGATACATAAAGTGGTGGAGAATCACCAGGAAGTTGAATAAATCTCATAGGAGTTGGAATGCAGAAGTTATCCCACTTTCAAATCAGGTGATTCCAGTTTCCCAAATTGGGAGTAGCACAGCTTCTTCGTCCTTCCAATCAAACCAGGATGAATCTCTTTGTGAGAAGCTTGATTTGGATACATAAAGTGGTGGAGAATCACCAGGAAGTTGAATAAATCTCATAGGAGTTGGGATGAAGAAGTTATCTGATGTGACCTTGTTCAGGAACAAGCAAATCAAGAGAAGTCCAAAAAAAAGAAAGGCTCACCAAGAAAATACAAGCCAATGTCGTATAATATATCAATCTGACGGCAATTCAGAGACCGTCGATCATGCAAAAGGATGCGACCAGCCAAGGAATTCTGCGAACACGATTTCCAAAATTCAGTCAACAGTCTTGGTCTTTGGTCAAGTCAATATTCCTAGTCAAGTCTTCATAGTTTTAAGAGCTTTATAGTTTCAAGGATTGACTAGATTATTTAATTTTACAAATTGCCTATTATATAAAGGTTTGCTTTGTATTGTTTTTATTCATTCAACCCTTTTAATAAAAATCTATTTTTTAAATTTGTTGAATCCTTTGTTCTTTGGAACATCGTAATGCTACGAGAGTGATCTCCGTAAGCACGGTCTTGTTCACTAGTGGGGCTGCCTCTCACGGACTAAGACCAACCCAGCAAGTATCTGGCCTTCCGCAGCCTTATACTGAAGAACCATCGATCCACCTTTCCTTTAATCCATCTTTGGGTCAAAGCTTATCCTTTTCACCAACCTTCGAGTGCATTCCTTGGGAGATTTTCTATTATTTGGTATCAGAGCACACTTGAGGGTTCGGTGTTCACTTCTGTCATTCATCATTCTCATCTTTCCATCTTCTACAAAAAAAAAAAAAAAAAAAAATCCACGAGAAAACAAGAGATCATTCCATCTGAAGTTAAATCGAGACTGCTCCTCCATCTCTCGTAATGGCTCTAGGAGATTGCTTCTCCAAAAGCAACCTGTTTTGATCACTAGTGGGGCTGCCTCTCACGGTCACAGGTTCTAAACATTAAGTCGGATTTGAGGGCAAATCTTTTTGAAGGAGGAGGGGATGATGTGACCTTGTTCAGGAACAAGTAAATCAAGAGAAGTCCAAAAAAAAAGAAAGGCTCACCAAGAAAATACAAGCCAATGTCGTATAATATATCAATCTGACGGCAATTCAGAGACCGTCGATCATGCAAAAGGATGCGACCAGCCAAGGAATTCTGCGAACACAATTTCCAAAATTCAGTCAACAGTCTTGGTCTTTGGTCAAGTCAATATTCCTAGTCAAGTCTTCATAGTTTTAAGAGCTTTATAGTTTCAAGGATTGACTAGATTATTTAATTTTACAGATTGCCTATTATATAAAGGTTTGCTTTGTATTGTTTTTATTCATTCAACCCTTTTAATAAAAATCTACTTTTTAAATTTGTTGAATCCTTTGTTCTTTGGAACATCGTAATGCTACGAGAGTGATCTCCGTAAGCACGGTCTTGTTCACTAGTGGGGCTGCCTCTCACGGACTAAGACCAACCCAGCAAGTATCTGGCCTTCCGCAGCCTTATACTGAAGAACCATCGATCCACCTTTCCTTTAATCCATCTTTGGGTCAAAGCTTATCCTTTTCACCAACCTTCGAGTGCATTCCTTGGGAGATTTTCTATTATTTGGTATCAGAGCACACTTGAGGGTTCGGTGTTCACTTCTGTCATTCATCATTCTCATCTTTCCATCTTCTACAAAAAAAAAAAAAAAAAAAATCCACGAGAAAACAAGAGATCATTCCATCTGAAGTTAAATCGAGACTGCTCCTCCATCTCTCGTAATGGCTCTAGGAGATTGCTTCTCCAAAAGCAACCTGTTTTGATCACTAGTGGGGCTGCCTCTCACGGTCACAGGTTCTAAACATTAAGTCGGATTTGAGGGCAAATCCTTTTGAAGGAGGAGGGGATGATGTGACCTTGTTCAGGAACAAGTAAATCAAGAGAAGTCCAAAAAAAAAAGAAAGGCTCACCAAGAAAATACAAGCCAATGTCGTATAATATATCAATCTGACGGCAATTCAGAGACCGTCGATCATGCAAAAGGATGTGACCAGCCAAGGAATTCTGCGAACACAATTTCCAAAATTTAGTCAACAGTCTTGGTCTTTGGTCAAGTCAATATTCCTAGTCAAGTCTTCATAGTTTTAAGAGCTTTATAGTTTCAAGGATTGACTAGATTATTTAATTTTACAGATTGCCTATTATATAAAGGTTTGCTTTGTATTGTTTTTATTCATTCAACCCTTTTAATAAAAATCTACTTTTTAAATTTGTTGAATCCTTTGTTCTTTGGAACATCGTAATGCTACGAGAGTGATCTCCGTAAGCACGGTCTTGTTCACTAGTGGGGCTGCCTCTCACGGACTAAGACCAACCCAGCAAGTATCTGGCCTTCCGCAGCCTTATACTGAAGAACCATCGATCCACCTTTCCTTTAATCCATCTTTGGGTCAAAGCTTATCCTTTTCACCAACCTTCGAGTGCATTCCTTGGGAGATTTTCTATTAAGTTATCCCACTTTCAAATCAGGTGATTCCAGTTTCCCATTTTGGGAATAGCACAGCTTCTTCGTCCTTCCAATCAAACCAGGATGAATCTCTTTGTGAGAAGCTTGATTTGGATACATAAAGTGGTGGAGAATCATCAGGAAGTTGAATAAATCTCATAGGAGTTGGGATGAAGAAGTTATCCCACTTTCAAATCAGGTGATTCCAGTTTCCCAGTTTGGGAATAGCACAGCTTCTTCGTCCTTCCAATCAAACCAGGATGAATCTCTTTGTGAGAAGCTTGATTTGGATACATAAAGTGGTGGAGAATCACCAGGAAGTTGAATAAATCTCATAGGAGTTGGGATGAAGAAGTTATCCCACTTTCAAATCAGGTGATTCTAGTTTCCCAGTTTGGGAATAGCACAGCTTCTTCGTCCTTCCAATCAAACCAGGATGAATCTCTTTGTGAGAAGCTTTATTTGGATACATAAAGTGGTGGAGAATCATCAGGAAGTTGAATAAATCTCATAGGAGTTGGGATGAAGAAGTTATGAGATTTGAGAGCTCTGGCTGTGTATGTGTAAGAAAAGCCATTAAAGGCAAAGATAAGGTCTTGAACTAGTTGAATGAGAGGTCTGATGAAACTAGTATGAACTTGAATCAGAAACAAAGAGACTTTGAGAGATTAAGAGATTAGAGACTAAGAAAGGGGTAGATTAACGGAATCTGATCAAGAACACACTTTTATAATTATGAAGGAGATGGGAAAACCCCCATACTCTCTTAAGAGAGTTACAAACGCCCATGAGGGTCTTTATATAGGTTTTACACTCTTGCAAACTCATAAACCTATATCTAATGGATAGAAATAACTTAAGAGGAATGGATGGTGAGGATGAGTTGGTCTTGCTGTAATCTGAGTGATGTGTGCTGATTGGATAAGCTAAGCTGGCTCACTTTAATTCAAACCAAGGCAAGCTGGCTCCTTGCTTGTGATTGGCTCTCCTTAGGCTCCTCCTAATCTTCCCATGCATCTGTCCAGGTTCATGGTCGTGGCTCCCTTCTCTTTACAGCAAGAGACAGCCTGTCCAAGACCAGAACTAGCCAATCACACACAAGGAAGCTCCCATTGGTTGTTTGCCTCCACAAAGCATCTTCTTGATTCCCTTTGATTAGATTCAAACCTTGGTGCCTTATCCATATACTATGCACACTCTTCACATCCTGAATAGTGACCCAAATAGTGAATAGTCAACCTGAATAGTGACTAGTGATTCACTATTCACTTTTACACCAACTTGCCCAAACTTCTCCAATCTTACTGTGGTAACTCTTCAAAGTTACTGTGGTAACTTTGGAGTTACTGTCTGACCCAAATCTTCTCTAAATGGTGTCTAAGTACCTCCTGGACTTAACCCTATCTTTGCACACTCATCAGACCACTTCTGAAGCCTTAAGACTCTCCCAAAGCCTTAACATACAATCTCTGAAGATCTTGCCATGTCTTTGCACAAGCACCAACTCAACTCATCACTTTTGCTTCTCCACTTCTTCTCTTCAAGTTAACACTCCCCCTCAAGCTTGACTCTAGCTGATCCTAAGTCAAGCTTGGAACCTTGAAGAACTTCCTCATTAAAAACCTCACCAAGGAAAACCCTTTGGGACAAAACCTTGATGAGGGAAAAAGAGTAAAGTCTCCAAGGCCTAGGGATTGGCCAGTGAGTCTTTGTGCCTTACCAACAATGTAAGGGACACAAAGACTCTGGATCATGGCCTCTACAATCATCCCACGCCTTGTACTCTCCTTACTGCCTAATCTTGGTCTCTCCCCGTTTCACCTAACCTCTTGTTAGGTTGAAGTGCTCGGACACACCAGATCAGCCTCTTCTTGGAGATACAACTTCTCTTACTGAGTCTTGGCTGCTTCTTCTTCTTATAGAGTCGCCACCTTGTTGCTTGAGCTACATGAGGATGCTTCAGCCACTCTCCAATCACCTCAACACTTGAAGCCGCCTTGGATATTGCTTCTTCATCCTTCATCATACTTCTCAACAGGTTGCTTCCTCTTCTAGAATAACCACCAAGCTCTCTTGGATCATGTAAGCTTCAACACTCCCCCTCAAGCTTGAGACTCTCACAGGAACAAGCTTGAATGGATTGCTTCATGATCCTCACACACACACCATTGCCGCTTCTCTTCTGATCTTGCCATCTTCATGGAATGCTTGTGGAAGCTTCAGCTATCTCTCCAATCACTTCACACTAGAAGCCGACTTGATAGAGTTGCCTTCATCTTCTCACAGCCAAGAGTACTCTCTTGAATAGACTCGCCACAGCCTAAGCCCGGATGGCTCCTTCTTCAGATGGTTGCAATGGACTTCTTGGATCGCTTGGAAGCTCACTAAACTCCCCTCCTCAAGCTTGGATTGAGTATAGGTCCAAGCTTGCAAGTGAGCTTCAGTGAGACTTCACACCAGTGGCGCATCACCACTTCTTTCTCAACTCTCCATTGCTCCACACAATGGGCAAAGTCTTCCTCTTTCAACTCGGATGGATGGTGAACCAAGAACACCTCTTGTGAACCTGAAACATCACTCAAACTCCAGCAAAGATAAGACACAAGTGCATTGGGTCAACCCTTGATGCATCATCAAGTTTGAACACCAATGTCTTTAAGCAATGCAACAGATTAAACTAGACATTTTCAAGTTCTAATCTTTGCAAGCAAACTCTCTAAGCACTAGCATGATCCTAACAGATTCAATACAAGCTACTTAGGCAATTTTAAAGCTTCTTTACTCAGCATTTAGACATGAATCTAATGCTTCAATGTAAGACAGCCATTTGACAGTATGCACTAACCTTAATCAGTTTTAATTCATGAATGCAACAATACAATCCATCACACATTCATTTATAACTTAGGCTAAGCATTACTATCATCACTTATCATCAGACAATGCATTACTTTCAATCTGTTTTCAGTTCATGAGCTTCAAACAATATCATTTCACCTTTAGCAAACTCATTACTTAACAGGAGCAAGCATTTTACTCTTTAAACACTAAACAAGCCTTTAAAGCATCCTGGGACAGATACAACTAATTATATTTAGCAATCACACATTATCCTCAGGTTTTTCAATCAAAACACATCACAATAACCAGGCACAGTCACAACACAAGCTCATTATCAAGAAGGTTTTAAAGAATCGCTTACACAAGGAACCAGGTTGGTTTCTTAAGCCTCCAAAGGCAATCTGGCCATGATATGGTTGGATTCAAGAGTCTAGGTCGTCACCCAACTCCTTCTCCTTCAGTCCATGGCCTCCTTCTTGTTTCTCACACCCAAAGACCCCTCCTTGCTCCATACTATCAAGCCTGCTTCTCTTCACTTCATCTTTCTTGTAGCAGGATGTAACAAGCTCTTGGACAAGGAGTTTTGGCTTGAGGTTCATGACGCCTCTCCATCCTCCTTTGCTTCCAATGAGACTCTCTCCATCAGGTACAGACAGCATCGGCTTGAGGGACAGGATAACACTCCATGGCTTCAAGTCTCTTCTTCTTCAAGAGCTGAACTCGGATGGATATGACTTCAAGGGTTTGGTTTGAGCTGAGATGAGAGCTGTGGATTTGCGGAAGCTCAGCTCAGGTTCTGATGAACCTGGCTCTGATACCATATGAGATTTGAGAGCTCTGGCTGTGTATGTGTAAGAAAAGCCATTAAAGGCAAAGATAAGGTCTTGAACTAGTTGAATGAGAGGTCTGATGAAACTAGTATGAACTTGAATCAGAAACAAAGAGACTTTGAGAGATTAAGAGATTAGAGACTAAGAAAGGGGTAGATTAACGGAATCTGATCAAGAACACACTTTTATAATTATGAAGGAGATGGGAAAACCCCCATACTCTCTTAAGAGAGTTACAAACGCCCATGAGGGTCTTTATATAGGTTTTACACTCTTGCAAACTCATAAACCTATATCTAATGGATAGAAATAACTTAAGAGGAATGGATGGTGAGGATGAGTTGGTCTTGCTGTAATCTGAGTGATGTGTGCTGATTGGATAAGCTAAGCTGGCTCACTTTAATTCAAACCAAGGCAAGCTGGCTCCTTGCTTGTGATTGGCTCTCCTTAGGCTCCTCCTAATCTTCCCATGCATCTGTCCAGGTTCATGGTCGTGGCTCCCTTCTCTTTACAGCAAGAGACAGCCTGTCCAAGACCAGAACTAGCCAATCACACACAAGGAAGCTCCCATTGGTTGTTTGCCTCCACAAAGCATCTTCTTGATTCCCTTTGATTAGATTCAAACCTTGGTGCCTTATCCATATACTATGCACACTCTTCACATCCTGAATAGTGACCCAAATAGTGAATAGTCAACCTGAATAGTGACTAGTGATTCACTATTCACTTTTACACCAACTTGCCCAAACTTCTCCAATCTTACTGTGGTAACTCTCCAAAGTTACTGTGGTAACTTTGGAGTTACTGTCTGACCCAAATCTTCTCTAAATGGTGTCTAAGTACCTCCTGGACTTAACCCTATCTTTGCACACTCATCAGACCACTTCTGAAGCCTTAAGACTCTCCCAAAGCCTTAACATACAATCTCTGAAGATCTTGCCATGTCTTTGCACAAGCACCAACTCAACTCATCACTTTTGCTTCTCCACTTCTTCTCTTCAAGTTAACAGAAGTTATCCCACTTTCAAATCAGGGGACTCCAGTTTCCCAGTTTAGGAATAGCAAAGCTTCTTCGTCCTTCCAATCAAACCAGGATGAATCTCTTTGTGAGAAGCTTGATTTGGATACATAAAGTGGTGGAGAATCACCAGGAAGTTGAATAAATCTCATAGGAGTTGGAATGCAGAAGTTA
Source organism: Brassica rapa (assembly GCF_000309985.2). Lineage (NCBI taxonomy): Eukaryota > Viridiplantae > Streptophyta > Magnoliopsida > Brassicales > Brassicaceae > Brassica > Brassica rapa. The sequence goes on along the minus strand of NW_022610352.1, from coordinate 18,024 downwards.
TCCCACTTTCAAATCAGGTGATTCCAGTTTCCCAAATTGGGAGTAGCACAGCTTCTTCGTCCTTCCAATCAAACCAGGATGAATCTCTTTGTGAGAAGCTTGATTTGGATACATAAAGTGGTGGATAATCACCAGGAAGTTGAATAAACCTCATACGAGTTGGGATGAAGAAGTTATCCCACTTTCAAATCAGGTGATTCCAGTTTCCCATTTTGGGAATAGCACAGCTTCTTCGTCCTTCCAATCAAACCAGGATGAATCTCTTTGTGAGAAGCTTGATTTGGATACATAAAGTGGTGGAGAATCATCAGGAAGTTGAATAAATCTCATAGGAGTTGGGATGAAGAAGTTATCCCACTTTCAAATCAGGTGATTCCAGTTTCCCAGTTTGGGAATAGCACAGCTTCTTCGTCCTTCCAATCAAACCAGGATGAATCTCTTTGTGAGAAGCTTGATTTGGATACATAAAGTGGTGTAGAATCACCAGGAAGTTGAATAAATCTCATAGGAGTTGGGATGAAGAAGTTATCCCACTTTCAAATCAGGTGATTCTAGTTTCCCAGTTTGGGAATAGCACAGCTTCTTCGTCCTTCCAATCAAACCAGGATGAATCTCTTTGTGAGAAGCTTTATTTGGATACATAAAGTGGTGGAGAATCATCAGGAAGTTGAATAAATCTCATAGGAGTTGGGATGAAGAAGTTATCCCACTTTCAAATCAGGGGACTCCAGTTTCCCAGTTTGGGAATAGCACAGCTTCTTCGTCCTTCCAATCAAACCAGGATGAATCTCTTTGTGAGAAGCTTGATTTGGATACATAAAGTGGTGGAGAATCACCAGGAAGTTGAATAAATCTCATAGGAGTTGGAATGCAGAAGTTATCCCACTTTCAAATCAGGTGATTCTAGTTTCCCAGTTTGGGAATAGCACAGCTTCTTCGTCCTTCCAATCAAACCAGGATGAATCTCTTTGTGAGAAGCTTGATTTGGATACATAAAGTGGTGGAGAATCACCAGGAAGTTGAATAAATCTCATAGGAGTTGGGATGAAGAAGTTATCCCACTTTCAAATCAGGTGATTCCAGTTTCCCAGTTTGGGAATAGCACAGCTTCTTCGTCCTTCCAATCAAACCAGGATGAAACACTTTGTGAGAAGCTTGATTTGGATACATAAAGTGGTGGAGAATCATCAGGAAGTTGAATAAATCTCATAGGAGTTCGGATGAAGAAGTTATCCCACTTTCAAATCAGGTGATTCCAGTTTCCCAGTTTGGGAATAGCACAGCTTCTTCGTCGTGCAATCAAACCAGGATGAATCTCTTTGTGAGAAGCTTGATTTGGATACATAAAGTGGTGGAGAATCATCAGGAAGTTGAATAAATCTCATAGGAGTTGGAATGCAGAAGTTATCCCATTTTCAAATCAGGTGATTCCAGTTTCCCAAATTGGGAGTAGCACAGCTTCTTCGTCCTTCCAATCAAACCAGGATGAATCACTTTGTGAGAAGCTTGATTTGGATACATAAAGTGGTGGAGAATCATCAGGAAGTTGAATAAACCTCATAGGAGTTGGGATGAAGAAGTTATCCCACTTTCAAATCAGGGGACTCCAGTTTCCCAGTTTGGGAATAGCACAGCTTCTTCGTCCTTCCAATCAAACCAGGATGAATCTCTTTGTGAGAAGCTTGATTTGGATACATAAAGTGGTGGAGAATCACCAGGAAGTTGAATAAATCTCATAGGAGTTGGAATGCAGAAGTTATCCCATTTTCAAATCAGGTGATTCCAGTTTCCCAAATTGGGAGTAGCACAGCTTCTTCGTCCTTCCATTCAAACCAGGATGAATCTCTTTGTGAGAAGCTTGATTTGGATACATAAAGTGGTGGAGAATCATCAGGAAGTTGAATAAGCCTCATAGGAGTTGGGATGAAGAAGTTATCCCACTTTCAAATCAGGTGATTCCAGTTTCCCATTTTGGGAATAGCACAGCTTCTTCGTCCTTCCAATCAAACCAGGATGAATCTCTTTGTGAGAAGCTTGATTTGGATACATAAAGTGGTGGAGAATCACCAGGAAGTTGAATAAATCTCATAGGAGTTGGGATGAAGAAGTTATCCCACTTTCAAATCAGGTGATTCCAGTTTCCCAGTTTGGGAATAGCACAGCTTCTTCGTCCTTCCAATCAAACCAGGATGAACACTTTGTGAGAAGCTTGATTTGGATACATAAAGTGGTGGAGAATCATCAGGAAGTTGAATAAATCTCATAGGAGTTGGGATGAAGAAGTTATCCCACTTTCAAATCAGGTGATTCCAGTTTCCCAGTTTGGGAATAGCACAGCTTCTTCGTCCTTCCAATCAAACCAGGATGAATCTCTTTGTGAGAAGCTTGATTTGGATACATAAAGTGGTGGAGAATCACCAGGAAGTTGAATAAATCTCATAGGAGTTGGAATGCAGAAGTTATCCCACTTTCAAATCAGGTGATTCCAGTTTCCCAAATTGGGAGTAGCACAGCTTCTTCGTCCTTCCAAGCAAACCAGGATGAATCTCTTTGTGAGAAGCTTGATTTGGATACATAAAGTGGTGGAGAATCACCAGGAAGTTGAATAAACCTCATAGGAGTTGGGATGAAGAAGTTATCCCACTTTCAAATCAGGTGATTCCAGTTTCCCATTTTGGGAATAGCACAGCTTCTTCGTCCTTCCAATCTAATACGTCCCTAGATTGCTTCTCTGGATAGTATGGGATAGATCCTTGCTAGAACGAATCAAAGACTCAAGCTCTACAAGGTTGTGGATCGATTGGTGACACAAGAGGCTGCGGAAAGGCTCCTTGATACTCCTAAGTGACTAGATCGGATATGACACACCGAGATAGACACTCTTAGGTTGTTGGATACTACACACCAACAAGAACACTCAACAACTCGCGGACAAGCAGTAGAGAGAACAAAGAAAAGGTTTATGATAAAAGATAATTGATTATTGATAAGGGGTTCAAAGTACACTTATATAAGAGAAGTTGGAACAGACTCCAAGCTTCTCGAAAACTATCAAGAGAGTAAAGTCACACGCTCTCTTGAAAATAGAAACAAAAGACAAGTTTGAAAACATGAAATGAAAGACATAATATAACATAAGGTTGATCCGGGATAAGGTTGGTTCGAGATCATCAACTAAGAGATTTGAGAAGCAAATCTATGGCCTCGTTAAAAACCTATCTTTGGAAAACCCATTGGGACAAAACCAAAGATAGGGAAAAAGAGCACACATAGTTTGCTTGCTTAGTTGATGATCAGCTTGATGGTGAAGTAGCTTGAATGGTGATAAGTGTGTCTTGGTTGATCAAGCTTCTACCAAGACATTCCTCTTGCTTCCATGACCTCTTAACCAATCCTCCAATAACTTGCGTGAGCTTCCTTGATCTTGATCGAGTCATAGGTCCTTTAGGCAAGACTAGAACATCTCCATCAGTCGGCTTATCCAGATCCTCATCATCTCCATTAGATAGTTGGTCCATGATCACATCATCCCCTCCCTCTTGAAAAGGATTTGACCTCAAATCTGGCTCATCTGCAACAAAAGGGATCAAGTCAGTAACATTGAAGCTATCACTTATGTCGTACTTACCTTGCAGATCAAGTTTGTAGGCATTGTCATTGATCCTCTTGGTGACTTCAAAAGGGCCATCAATCCTTGGCATTAGCTTAGACTTCCTCTCTTTTGGAAACCTTTCTTTCCTCAAGTGAACCCATACTTGATCTCCAACTTCAAAGATCATCTCACGCCTTCCCTTGTTGGCTTGTTTGGCGTATTGCTTAGTTTTCTCTTCTAGATTGCGCTTAGCTTGCTCATGAATCTGCTGAACCATCTCAGCTTTCTTTTTTCCATCCATACTAACCCTTTCACACTCAGGTAAAGGTATTAGATCCAAAGGTGAGATGGGATTGAACCCATAAACAATTTCAAACGGAGAAAACTTAGAAGCAGAATGCATAGCATGATTGTATGCAAATTCACAATGAGGTAAATAATCTTCCCATGATTTCAAGTTCTTTTTAATGAATGCACGCAGGAGAGTACCTAAGGTTCTATTAACTACTTCAGTTTGCCCATCAGTTTGTGGATGACAAGTAGTAGAAAACAATAGCTTAGTTCCTAGTTTAGACCACAATGTTTTCCAAAAGTAGCTAAGGAATTTAGTATCTCTATCTGAAACTATAGTCCTAGGCATCCCATGCAAACGTACCACTTCTTTAAAGAACAAATTAGCTACATGTAATGCATCATCAGTCTTATTGCAAGCTATGAAATGTGCCATTTTAGAGAATCTATCAACAACCACAAAGATAGAATCCTTTCCAGTCCTAGTTCTAGGCAAACCCATAACAAAGTCCATAGATATATCATTCCAAGGATGAGTAGGAATAGGCAAAGGAGTATACAAACCGTGAGGTTGAACCTTAGACTTTGCAAGCTTGCAAGTTGTGCACCTTCCACAGATTCTCTCCACATCTCTTTTCATATGCGGCCAATAGAAGTGATCCTGCAAAACTTTAAGGGTTTTTGCTATACCAAAATGACCCATCAAGCTTCCTCCATGGGATTCCCTGACAAATAGATCTCTTAAAGAGCAATTAGGCACACATAAACGATTGTCATAGAATAAGAATCCATCATGCCTAAAATAATGTCCTGAAGCATACTTAGCACATGATTTATAAGCTTCTTGAAAGTCAGGATCAGATTCATACATTTCTTTAATCTGCTCAAAGCCTAGCAACTTAGCATCAAGAGTAGTTAAGAGGACATACCTTCGGGATAGTGCATCAGCAACTATATTCTCCTTACCTTGTTTGTATTTGATCACATACGGGAAGGTTTCAATGAATTCTACCCATCTAGCATGTCTCTTGCTGAGCTTACTTTGTCCTTTGAGATACTTGAGAGATTCATGGTCGGTGTGAATGACAAACTCCTTTGGCCAGAGATAATGCTGCCAAGTCTGTAGAGCTCTCACCAAGGCGTAGAGTTCTTTGTCATAAGTGGCGTAGTTGAGAGTAGCTCCACTGAGTTTCTCGCTGAAATAAGCAATAGGTCTTTTATCCTGCATCAACACAGCACCAATTCCAATTCCTGAGGCATCACATTCTATTTCAAATGTTTTAGAAAAATCAGGAAGTATGAGAAGAGGAGATTGAGTAAGCTTCTCTTTAAGGAGTTGGAATGCGGCTTCCTGAGCTTCTCCCCACTTGAATCCTACATCCTTCTTGATTATCTCAGTTAGGGGAGCTGCTAGAGTGCTGAAATCCTTCACAAAGCGCCTATAGAAACCTGCCAGTCCATGAAAACTCCTTACTTCTCCCACTGTAGTTGGACTCGGCCACTCTTGTATTGCTTTGATCTTTTCCTGATCCACTTTTACACCATCTGCACTTACAACAAAACCTAGAAAGACCAAGTTATCTGTGCAAAAAGTGCACTTCTTTAGATTGGCATATAGCTTTTCCTTTCTCAAAACATCCAAAACAGCCCTAAGATGTTCTATATGATCTTCTAAGCATTTGCTGTAAACTAAGATATCATCAAAGTACACAACAACAAAGATGCCTATGAAAGACCTAAGAATATGATTCATCAATCTCATGAATGTACTAGGCGCATTGGTTAATCCAAATGGCATAACTAACCATTCATACAAGCCATGTTTAGTTTTAAATGCAGTTTTCCATTCATCTCCTTCTTTCATCCTAATCTGATGATATCCACTTTTCAAGTCTATCTTAGAAAAGATGCAAGAACCATGCAATTCATCAAGCATATCATCTAATCTAGGAATAGGGTGGCGATACTTCACTGTTATGTTGTTGATTGCTCTACAATCAACACACATGCGCCAGCTCCCATCTTTCTTTGGCACAAGGAGCACTGGAACTGCACAAGGACTCAAACTTTCTCGGATATGACCCTTCTCCATCAGCTCCTCTACTTGTTTCTGCAGTTCTTTGGTTTCAAGTGGATTGGTCCTGTATGCTGGACGGTTGGGCAGTGTAGAACCAGGTACAAAGTCTATTTGGTGCTCAATCCCACGCACTGGAGGCAATCCAATGGGGCTATCTTCTGGAAACACATCTGCATACTCCTGTAAAAGAGAAACTAGTTCACTCGGATGATCCGGTGTGTGATCAGTAATGGTTAGAAGAGTCTCTTTAAACATAAGCAAGATAATAGAATTTTGAGAGTAGAGAATTCTTTTGATATCTCCCTGTTTGGCATAGAGGCTGTGATGCTTGTCATGATCAGGTTTGAGATCAATCTCTTTCGCTTTCTTTTTCTGAAGCTGGATTTGATCTTCATGAACCTCTTTAGGAGACAGAGGCACCAGCACAGTCTTCTTTCCGTTGAATTCAAAAGAATGTTTGTTGGTGAAGCCATCATGATTCACACGTCTATCATACTGCCAGGGTCTTCCAAGGAGTATATGACTGGCTTCCATTGGCAACACATCACACAAGACTTCATCTTCATATCTACCAATGGCTATAGGAACCAGTACTTGAGTAGAAACTTTCATCTCGCCCTCCTCATTGAGCCACTGCAATCTGTAGGGTCTTGGGTGTTTCTGAATTTTCAAACCCAATTTCTTCACCATAGTCTCACTGGCTACATTGACACAACTTCCTCCATCAATAATGAGACTGCACACCTTTCCCTGAACCATACACCTTGTGTAGAATAGATTCTCTCGCTGCTCAAACTCTCCATTCTTGGCTTGCACGTTCAAGAGCCTTCTTGTCACCAACAATCTTCCTTTCACGGGTTCTACTTCACTTTCTTCTTCAGACTCCTCATGATCAGAACCAAACTTCTCTTCCTCTGATTCATACTCTCCATTCTCAAGAAGAATCATAACCTTTTTGTTGGTGCACTCATTAGCATAATGCCCACGCCCTTGACATTTGAAGCACTTAACATCTCTAGTTCTTGAACTAGTAATTTCAGCTTTGCCTTTGTCTTTGCTGTATATGCTGCTCGGCTTAGTCTCTTCTTTCTGCTGAGGCTTGCTATCCTTCAGATAGGATGTTTTCTCTTCTTTAGAGTGGTGGAACTTAGATGATCCATAGCTGCGTGAGTTACCCTTCCTCTTGAGCTGCTGCTCCACTAGAATAGCTTTGTGCAACATCTCTTCTATTTCCACATAGTGTTGCATCTCCACATTGTCTTGTATCTCACGGTTAAGCCCTCCAAGAAACCTTGCCATAGTGGCTTCTCTATCCTCCAAGATACTAGCTCTCAACATCAGCAACTCCATGTCTTGATAGTATTCTTCAACAGTTCGTGTTCCTTGGGTAAGTCTTCGCAGCTTTTGATGTAGGTCGCGGTGATAGTGACTTGGAACAAACCGTTTGCGCATGAGTGACTTCATCTCGTGCCATGAATCAACCGGATTCTCTTGGTTAAGCCGTCTAGTAGTTACAAGTTGATCCCACCAACTCAACGCATAATCATAGAATTCAGTTGCTGCAATCTTGATCCTTTGGGCATTGGAGTAGTGTTGACAATTGAAGACAAGCTCGATCTTCTTTTCCCACTCCAAGTAGGCATCTGGATCCACCTTGCCATGGAAGGGTGGAATCTTAAGCTTAAGTCCTGAAAGCTTGTCTTTGCGTGACCCCCTTCCATCATGTTCACGCCTTGATCTTCCTCTGCTCAGTTCAGAAGATGAACTACTGCGCTCCGTTGGGTTGTGCTCAGTTCTATTGCGCGAGTAGTAGTTGTCGGTTTCTTGTGAACCCGCATGCTCTTGCCGTACTGGAGTAGGCCGGTTTCTTCTAGACTCATTGCTATGTCCCTGGCCAGTAGCTTGCCTCAACTCTTGTCTCATCTCCTCACGTAATTCCTTCATGCTAGCCTTGAGCATATCAGCCATAGTAGAGATCATGGTCTGATTCATTTGTTCGGTCATTTGATCTCTCAGCATCTTGTTCTTCCTTACTAGCTCGGCTTCTTCTTCTGATTCTTTCCCCATTGGTACCTAGAATCAATAACAACACTCAACCAGTAAATAGTTCCAATAAACTGATCGTAATCAGTAGATGATCAAGAGATTTTAAACTGAAAATAACTGGCGGTAAAAGAAAACTTGATTATCAAGCAAAGAAGGATTCAAATCGACAACTTGAAAATCACAATAGAAACGCGATCAGGTAGGTTTGTTAATCAGATTTCGACGACACACAAGTAGATCTAGTTGTTATAGGTGATTTAAAACAGATCACACGATCAATTAGATTCAAACAAAAGATCAAATCTAGAATATGAATCGATAACAATCGGATCTAAAAACGCGAAACCTAGATCTATCAATCTCAAACTTTTAACAATTAGATCGACACAAAATGATTAGATCACACACTCAAACGACCACGGATCACAGATCAATCAATGGATATTGCGAAACAAAGAACAGATCAGTTGAAACAAAACGGATCGATCTAAAAACTGATCAAGAAGATGAACAGGTTAAATCGAAACAAAAGAGAAACGAGTACTTCCCTAACCAGAGATGCTCTGATACCACATAATACGTCCCTAGATTGCTTCTCTGGATAGTATGGGATAGATCCTTGCTAGAACGAATCAAAGACTCAAGCTCTACAAGGTTGTGGATCGATTGGTGACACAAGAGGCTGCGGAAAGGCTCCTTGATACTCCTAAGTGACTAGATCGGATATGACACACCGAGATAGACACTCTTGGGTTGCTGGATACTACACACCAACAAGAACACTCAACAACTCGCGAACAAGCAGTAGAGAGAACAAAGAAAGGTTTTTGATAAAAGATAATTGATTATTCATAAGGGGTTCAAAGTACACTTATATAAGAGAAGTTGGAACAGACTCCAAGCTTCTCGAAAACTATCAAGAGAGTAAAGGCACACGCTCTCTTGAAAATAGAAACAAGTGATAAGTTTGAAAACCAAAAACATGAAATGAACTACATAATATAGCATAAGGTTGATCCGGGATAAGGTTGGATCGAGATCATCAACTAAGGGATTTGAGAAGCAAATCTATGGCCTCGTTAAAAACCTATCTTTGGAAAACCCATTGGGACAAAACCAAAGATAGGGAAAAAGAGCACACATAGATTGCTTGCTTAGTTGATGATCAGCTTGATGGTGAAGTAGCTTGAATGGTGATAAGTGTGTCTTGGTTGATCAAGCTTCTACCAAGACATTCCTCTTGCTTCCATGACCTCTTAACCAATCCTCCAATAACTTGCGTGAGCTTCCTTGATCTTGATCGAGTCATAGGTCCTTTAGGCAAGACTAGAACATCTCCATCAGTCGGCTTATCCAGATCCTCATCATCTCCATTAGATAGTTGGTCCATGATCACATCACAATCAAACCAGGATGAATCTCTTTGTGAGAAGCTTGATTTGGATACATAAAGTGGTGGAGAATCATCAGGAAGTTGAATAAATCTCATAGGAGTTGGGATGAAGAAGTTATCCCACTTTCAAATCAGGTGATTCCAGTTTCCCAGTTTGGGAATAGCACAGCTTCTTCGTCCTTCCAATCAAACCAGGATGAATCTCTTTGTGAGAAGCTTGATTTGGATACATAAAGTGGTGGAGAATCACCAGGAAGTTGAATAAATCTCATAGGAGTTGGGATGAAGAAGTTATCCCACTTTCAAATCAGGTGATTCCAGTTTCCCAGTTTGGGAATAGCACAGCTTCTTCGTCGTTCCAATCAAACCAGGATGAATCACTTTGTGAGAAGCTTGATTTGGATACATAAAGTGGTGGAGAATCACCAGGAAGTTGAATAAATCTCATAGGAGTTGGGATGAAGAAGTTATCCCACTTTCAAATCAGGTGATTCCAGTTTCCCAGTTTGGGAATAGCACAGCTTCTTCGTCGTTCCAATCAAACCAGGATGAATCACTTTGTGAGAAGCTTGATTTGGATACATAAAGTGGTGGAGAATCACCAGGAAGTTGAATAAATCTCATAGGAGTTGGAATGAAGAAGTTATCCCACTTTCAAATCAGGTGATTCCAGTTTCCCAGTTTGGGAATAGCACAGCTTCTTCGTCGTTCCAATCAAACCAGGATGAATCACTTTGTGAGAAGCTTGATTTGGATACATAAAGTGGTGGAGAATCACCAGGAAGTTGAATAAATCTCATAGGAGTTGGGATGAAGAAGTTATCCCACTTTCAAATCAGGTGATTCCAGTTTCCCAGTTTGGGAATAGCACAGCTTCTTCGTCGTTCCAATCAAACCAGGATGAATCACTTTGTGAGAAGCTTGATTTGGATACATAAAGTGGTGGAGAATCACCAGGAAGTTGAATAAATCTCATAGGAGTTGGGATGAAGAAGTTATCCCACTTTCAAATCAGGTGATTCCAGTTTCCCAGTTTGGGAATAGCACAGCTTCTTCGTCGTTCCAATCAAACCAGGATGAATCACTTTGTGAGAAGCTTGATTTGGATACATAAAGTGGTGGAGAATCACCAGGAAGTTGAATAAATCTCATAGGAGTTGGGATGAAGAAGTTATCCCACTTTCAAATCAGGTGATTCCAGTTTCCCAGTTTGGGAATAGCACAGCTTCTTCGTCGTTCCAATCAAACCAGGATGAATCACTTTGTGAGAAGCTTGATTTGGATACATAAAGTGGTGGAGAATCACCAGGAAGTTGAATAAATCTCATAGGAGTTGGGATGAAGAAGTTATCCCACTTTCAAATCAGGTGATTCCAGTTTCCCAGTTTGGGAATAGCACAGCTTCTTCGTCGTTCCAATCAAACCAGGATGAATCACTTTGTGAGAAGCTTGATTTGGATACATAAAGTGGTGGAGAATCACCAGGAAGTTGAATAAATCTCATAGGAGTTGGGATGAAGAAGTTATCCCACTTTCAAATCAGGTGATTCCAGTTTCCCAGTTTGGGAATAGGACAGCTTCTTCGTCGTTCCAATCAAACCAGGATGAATCACTTTGTGAGAAGCTTGATTTGGATACATAAAGTGGTGGAGAATCACCAGGAAGTTGAATAAATCTCATAGGAGTTGGATGAAGAAGTTATCCCACTTTCAAATCAGGTGATTCCAGTTTCCCAGTTTGGGAATAGCACAGCTTCTTCGTCGTTCCAATCAAACCAGGATGAATCACTTTGTGAGAAGCTTGATTTGGATACATAAAGTGGTGGAGAATCACCAGGAAGTTGAATAAATCTCATAGGAGTTGGGATGAAGAAGTTATCCCACTTTCAAATCAGGTGATTCCAGTTTCCCAGTTTGGGAATAGCACAGCTTCTTCGTCGTTCCAATCAAACCAGGATGAATCACTTTGTGAGAAGCTTGATTTGGATACATAAAGTGGTGGAGAATCACCAGGAAGTTGAATAAATCTCATAGGAGTTGGGAATGAAGAAGTTATCCCACTTTCAAATCAGGTGATTCCAGTTTCCCAGTTTGGGAATAGCACAGCTTCTTCGTCGTTCCAATCAAACCAGGATGAATCACTTTGTGAGAAGCTTGATTTGGATACATAAAGTGGTGGAGAATCACCAGGAAGTTGAATAAATCTCATAGGAGTTGGGATGAAGAAGTTATCCCACTTTCAAATCAGGTGATTCCAGTTTCCCAGTTTGGGAATAGCACAGCTTCTTCGTCGTTCCAATCAAACCAGGATGAATCACTTTGTGAGAAGCTTGATTTGGATACATAAAGTGGTGGAGAATCACCAGGAAGTTGAATAAATCTCATAGGAGTTGGGATGAAGAAGTTATCCCACTTTCAAATCAGGTGATTCCAGTTTCCCAGTTTGGGAATAGCACAGCTTCTTCGTCGTTCCAATCAAACCAGGATGAATCACTTTGTGAGAAGCTTGATTTGGATACATAAAGTGGTGGAGAATCACCAGGAAGTTGAATAAATCTCATAGGAGTTGGGATGAAGAAGTTATCCCACTTTCAAATCAGGTGATTCCAGTTTCCCAGTTTGGGAATAGCACAGCTTCTTCGTCGTTCCAATCAAACCAGGATGAATCACTTTGTGAGAAGCTTGATTTGGATACATAAAGTGGTGGAGAATCACCAGGAAGTTGAATAAATCTCATAGGAGTTGGGATGAAGAAGTTATCCCACTTTCAAATCACGTGATTCCAGTTTCCCAGTTTGGGAATACCACAGCTTCTTCGTCGTTCCAATCAAACCAGGATGAATCACTTTGTGAGAAGCTTGATTTGAATACATAAAGTGGTTGAGAATCACCAGGAAGTTGAATAAATCTCATAGGAGTGTGGATGAATAAGTTATCCCACTTTCAAATCAGGTTATTCCAGTTTCCCAGTTTGGGAATAGCACAGCTTCTTCGTCGTTCCAATCAAACCAGGATGAATCACTTTGTGAGAAGCTTGATTTGGATTCATAAAGTGGTGGAGAATCACCAGGAAGTTGAATAAATCTCATAGGAGTTGGGATGAAGAAGTTATCCCACTTTCAAATCAGGTGATTCCAGTTTCCCAGTTTGTGAATAGCACAGCTTCTTCATCGTTCCAATCAAAACAGGATTAATCACTTTGTCAGAAGCTTGATTTGGATACATAAAGTGGTGGAGAATCGCCAGGACGTTGAATAAATCTCATAGGAGTTGGGATGAAGAAGATATCCCACTTTCAAATCAGGTGATTCCAGTTTCCCAAATTGGGAATACCACAGCTTCTTCATCATTCCAATCAAACCAGGATGAATCACTATGTAAGAAGCTTGATTTGGATGCATAAAAAGGTGGAGAATCACGAGGAAGTTGAATAAATCTCATAGGAGTTGGAATGAAGAAGTTATCCCACTTTCAAATCATGTGATTCCAGTTTCCCAGTTTGGGAATAACACAACTTCTTCGTCGTTCCAATCAAACCAGGATGAATCACTTTGTGAGAAGCTTGATTTGGATACATAAAGTGGTGGAGAATCCCCAGGAATTTGAATAAATCTCATAGGAGTTGGGATGAAGAAGTTATCCCACTTTCAAATCAGGTGATTCCAGTTTCCCAGTTTGGGAATAGCACAGCTTCTTCGTCGTTCCAATCAAACCAGGATGAATCACTTTGTGAGAAGCTTGATTTGGATACATAAAGTGGTGGAGAATCACCAGGAAGTTGAATAAATCTCATAGGAGTTGGGATGAAGAAGTTATCCCACTTTCAAATCAGGTGATTCCAGTTTCCCAGTTTGGGAATAGCACAGCTTCTTCGTCCTTCCAATCAAACCAGGATGAATCACTTTGTGAGAAGCTTGATTTGGATACATAAAGTGGTGGAGAATCACCAGGAAGTTGAATAAATCTCATAGGAGTTGGGATGAAGAAGTTATCCCACTTTCAAATCAGGTGATTCCAGTTTCCCAGTTTGGGAATAGCACAGCTTCTTCGTCCTTCCAATCAAACCAGGATGAATCACTTTGTGAGAAGCTTGATTTGGATACATAAAGTGGTGGAGAATCACCAGGAAGTTGAATAAATCTCATAGGAGTTGGGATGAAGAAGTTATCCCACTTTCAAATCAGGTGATTCCAGTTTCCCAGTTTGGGAATAGCACAGCTTCTTCGTCGTTCCAATCAAACCAGGATGAATCACTTTGTGAGAAGCTTGATTTGGATACATAAAGTGGTGGAGAATCACCAGGAAGTTGAATAAATCTCATAGGAGTTGGGATGAAGAAGTTATCCCACTTTCAAATCAGGTGATTCCAGTTTCCCAGTTTGGGAATAGCACAGCTTCTTCGTCGTCCTTCCAATCAAACCAGGATGAATCACTTTGTGAGAAGCTTGATTTGGATACATAAAGTGGTGGAGAATCACCAGGAAGTTGAATAAATCTCATAGGAGTTGGGATGAAGAAGTTATCCCACTTTCAAATCAGGTGATTCCAGTTTCCCAGTTTGGGAATAGCACAGCTTCTTCGTCGTTCCAATCAAACCAGGATGAATCACTTTGTGAGAAGCTTGATTTGGATACATAAAGTGGTGGAGAATCACCAGGAAGTTGAATAAATCTCATAGGAGTTGGGATGAAGAAGTTATCCCACTTTCAAATCAGGTGATTCCAGTTTCCCAGTTTGGGAATAGCACAGCTTCTTCGTCCTTCCAATCAAACCAGGATGAATCACTTTGTGAGAAGCTTGATTTGGATACATAAAGTGGTGGAGAATCACCAGGAAGTTGAATAAATCTCATAGGAGTTGGGATGAAGAAGTTATCCCACTTTCAAATCAGGTGATTCCAGTTTCCCAGTTTGGGAATAGCACAGCTTCTTCGTCGTTCCAATCAAACCAGGATGAATCACTTTGTGAGAAGCTTGATTTGGATACATAAAGTGGTGGAGAATCACCAGGAAGTTGAATAAATCTCATAGGAGTTGGGATGAAGAAGTTATCCCACTTTCAAATCAGGTGATTCCAGTTTCCCAGTTTGGGAATAGCACAGCTTCTTCGTCCTTCCAATCAAACCAGGATGAATCACTTTGTGAGAAGCTTGATTTGGATACATAAAGTGGTGGAGAATCACCAGGAAGTTGAATAAATCTCATAGGAGTTGGGATGAAGAAGTTATCCCACTTTCAAATCAGGTGATTCCAGTTTCCCAGTTTGGGAATAGCACAGCTTCTTCGTCCTTCCAATCAAACCAGGATGAATCACTTTGTGAGAAGCTTGATTTGGATACATAAAGTGGTGGAGAATCACCAGGAAGTTGAATAAATCTCATAGGAGTTGGATGAAGAAGTTATCCCACTTTCAAATCAGGTGATTCCAGTTTCCCAGTTTGGGAATAGCACAGCTTCTTCGTCCTTCCAATCAAACCAGGATGAATCTCTTTGTGAGAAGCTTGATTTGGATACATAAAGTGGTGGAGAATCACCAGGAAGTTGAATAAATCTCATAGGAGTTGGGATGAAGAAGTTATCCCACTTTCAAATCAGGTGATTCCAGTTTCCCAGTTTGGGAATAGCACAGCTTCTTCGTCTTCCAATCAAACCAGGATGAATCACTTTGTGAGAAGCTTGATTTGGATACATAAAGTGGTGGAGAATCATCAGGAAGTTGAATAAATCTCATAGGAGTTGGGATGAAGAAGTTATCCCACTTTCAAATCAGGTGATTCCAGTTTCCCAGTTTGGGAATAGCACAGCTTCTTCGTCGTTCCAATCAAACCAGGATGAATCACTTTGTGAGAAGCTTGATTTGGATACATAAAGTGGTGGAGAATCACCAGGAAGTTGAATAAATCTCATAGGAGTTGGGATGAAGAAGTTATCCCACTTTCAAATCAGGTGATTCCAGTTTCCCAGTTTGGGAATAGCACAGCTTCTTCGTCCTTCCAATCAAACCAGGATGAATCACTTTGTGAGAAGCTTGATTTGGATACATAAAGTGGTGGAGAATCACCAGGAAGTTGAATAAATCTCATAGGAGTTGGGATGAAGAAGTTATCCCACTTTCAAATCAGGTGATTCCAGTTTCCCAGTTTGGGAATAGCACAGCTTCTTCGTCGTTCCAATCAAACCAGGATGAATCACTTTGTGAGAAGCTTGATTTGGATACATAAAGTGGTGGAGAATCACCAGGAAGTTGAATAAATCTCATAGGAGTTGGGATGAAGAAGTTATCCCACTTTCAAATCAGGTGATTCCAGTTTCCCAGTTTGGGAATAGCACAGCTTCTTCGTCCTTCCAATCAAACCAGGATGAATCACTTTGTGAGAAGCTTGATTTGGATACATAAAGTGGTGGAGAATCACAGGAAGTTGAATAAATCTCATAGGAGTTGGGATGAAGAAGTTATCCCACTTTCAAATCAGGTGATTCCAGTTTCCCAGTTTGGGAATAGCACAGCTTCTTCGTCCTTCCAATCAAACCAGGATGAATCTCTTTGTGAGAAGCTTGATTTGGATACATAAAGTGGTGGAGAATCACCAGGAAGTTGAATAAATCTCATAGGAGTTGGGATGAAGAAGTTATCCCACTTTCAAATCAGGTGATTCCAGTTTCCCAGTTTGGGAATAGCACAGCTTCTTCGTCCTTCCAATCAAACCAGGATGAATCACTTTGTGAGAAGCTTGATTTGGATACATAAAGTGGTGGAGAATCACCAGGAAGTTGAATAAATCTCATAGGAGTTGGGATGAAGAAGTTATCCCACTTTCAAATCAGGTGATTCCAGTTTCCCAGTTTGGGAATAGCACAGCTTCTTCGTCCTTCCAATCAAACCAGGATGAATCTCTTTGTGAGAAGCTTGATTTGGATACATAAAGTGGTGGAGAATCACCAGGAAGTTGAATAAATCTCATAGGAGTTTGGAATGAAGAAGTTATCCCACTTTCAAATCAGGTGATTCCAGTTTCCCAGTTGGGAATAGCACAGCTTCTTCGTCGTCCAATCAAACCAGGATGAATCACTGTGAGAAGCTTGATTTGGATACATAAAGTGGTGGAGAATCACCAGGAAGTTGAATAAACTCATAGGAGTTGGGATGAAGAAGTTATCCCACTTTCAAATCAAATCAGTGATTCCAGTTTCCCAGTTTGGGAATAGCACAGCTTCTTCTTCGTCCTTCCAATCAAACCAGGATGAATCACTTTGTGAGAAGCTTGATTTGGATACATAAAGTGGTGGAGAATCACCAGGAAGTTGAATAAATCTCATAGGAGTTGGGATGAAGAAGTTATCCCACTTTCAAATCAGGTGATTCCAGTTTCCCAGTTTGGGAATAGCACAGCTTCTTCGTCCTTCCAATCAAACCAGGATGAATCACTTTGTGAGAAGCTTGATTTGGATACATAAAGTGGTGGAGAATCACCAGGAAGTTGAATAAATCTCATAGGAGTTGGGATGAAGAAGTTATCCCACTTTCAAATCAGGTGATTCCAGTTTCCCAGTTTGGGAATAGCACAGCTTCTTCGTCCTTCCAATCAAACCAGGATGAATCACTTTGTGAGAAGCTTGATTTGGATACATAAAGTGGTGGAGAATCATCAGGAAGTTGAATAAATCTCATAGGAGTTGGGATGAAGAAGTTATCCCACTTTCAAATCAGGTGATTCCAGTTTCCCAGTTTGGGAATAGCACAGCTTCTTCGTCGTTCCAATCAAACCAGGATGAATCACTTTGTGAGAAGCTTGATTTGGATACATAAAGTGGTGGAGAATCACCAGGAAGTTGAATAAATCTCATAGGAGTTGGGATGAAGAAGTTATCCCACTTTCAAATCAGGTGATTCCAGTTTCCCAGTTTGGGAATAGCACAGCTTCTTCGTCCTTCCAATCAAACCAGGATGAATCACTTTGTGAGAAGCTTGATTTGGATACATAAAGTGGTGGAGAATCATCAGGAAGTTGAATAAATCCATAGGAGTTGGGATGAAGAAGTTATCCCACTTTCAAATCAGGTGATTCCAGTTTCCCAGTTTGGGAAAGAGCACAGCTTCTTCTGTCGTTCCAATCAAACCAGGATGAATCTCTTTGTGAGAAGCTTGATTTGGATACATAAAGTGGTGGAGAATCACCAGGAAGTTGAATAAATCTCATAGGAGTTGGGATGAAGAATTTATCCCACTTTCAAATCAGGTGATTCCAGTTTCCCAGTTTGGGAATAGCACAGCTTCTTCGTCCTTCCAATCAAACCAGGATGAATCACTTTGTGAGAAGCTTGATTTGGATACATAAAGTGGTGGAGAATCACCAGGAAGTTGAATAAATCTCATAGGAGTTGGGATGAAGAAGTTATCCCACTTTCAAATCAGGTGATTCCAGTTTCCCAGTTTGGGAATAGCACAGCTTCTTCGTCTTCCAATCAAACCAGGATGAATCTCTTTGTGAGAAGCTTGATTTGGATACATAAAGTGGTGGAGAATCACCAGGAAGTTGAATAAATCTCATAGGAGTTGGGAATGAAGAAGTTATCCCACTTTCAAATCAGGTGATTCCAGTTTCCCAGTTTGGGAATAGCACAGCTTA
>NW_022610351.1:0-26078 GCF_000309985.2 Brassica rapa | reverse complement strand
AGCAACCAGTTCGAGATCTTCCTTGGCGGACTTGTGAGTCATATCAAGCGCCATTGAAGTCGGGAATATCAAGGGAACATCCGCAACCCTTGTGCGACCCAACGTTCCATCAGTTCTCCTTTCCGGAGTTCATATCCAAACGAATCCAGTCGAGGGCAATCCGATCTTAGGGTCCTTCACACAGGACGTCCGTGGGTGTCCGTCAGCACACACAGGACGTCCGTGTGTGTCAGTCATCACACACAGGACGTTCGTGGATGTGCGTGTGTGTCCGTGTGTGTTCGTCAGCACACACATGACGTCCGTGGCTGTCCATCAGTACACATATCAGCACGTTGGTCCTTTGACTCCGCACTCTGGCCCCAGCTCTGGCTTGGTTTTTGCTTGCCTCACTGCGGCCCTTCTCTTGTTCTGCTTGGAGCCTTGGGCATTCCCGTTGGAAATGTCCTACCTTTCCACAATGGTGACATCCCCTGGTATCACCCCCACTTGAGCCCTGCCTGCGGCCTTGTTCCGGCCCTGGACAGTCCCGAGCGGCATGATCCATCTTGCCACACCGAGTACAAGCTCCCATAGCCTTCCAGCATTCGCCTCCATGACGCCTTCCGCACTTGGAACACTCTGGCCTACCACTTGAGGTTTTACCCTCCTCGGACGTGTCCCTCTTCCTCTTTCGGTCACTTCCGGAACCACCAGTGGACGCGTGGCTCCTAGACCTTTGCTTAGCCTCCTCGTCCAGGTTGGTCTCTACCATAGCCATTCTCTCTACGAGCTCAGACACTGTCTTAAAGTGTCCAACCGAGCAGTAGGTTTGAAGTTCGACCCTTAGGCCTCGGACAAACCTACGTATTTGCACTGTCTCCTCTTCCAGCTCTTTACCTACGTAACGTCTGAGCCAGTTGAACATCTCCTCATACTCACGTACTGTCATGCGTCCCTGGGAAAAATCCAGGAACTGAGACTCCAGGCGGTCCCACGCTTCAGCTGGAAAGTACTTGTGGTTGAACTCAACCTCAAAGTCTGAAAAATGCTCAATAGTCCCATTGGTGCGTTTGTCCAATGCCAACCACCAGTTGTGTGCGTCACCTTCCAGGAAGTGAACTGCAATGTCTTTCTTGTACTCCTCTGGACCAAGAGTTGAACTAAAGTTTCGAGCTAACCTGCTCCTCCACTCGTCTGACTCAATGGGATCGAAACTACCAGCAAACTGCTTCATACCCAGCTTGGAGATGTGAGCTAGCAAGCTCAAGTAATCCACTCTCCTAACTGGACGAACAGGCGGATTGATCTCCATCACATCAGCCTCAACTGTAGCTCGATCCTCAACTGTCCTTGCAGCTGTCCGAGCTACCTGTGCGGCTGCTTGAGCTACACCAGCCGCGGTCCCAGCTGTCTGAGCTGCCCTTTGAGTAGCCTGAGCTGTGGCCTGAGCTGGTGTGACCTGGCCCACGGAAGAATTCACCAATGGGGTGAATGCTTGAGTGAAAGCCAACATCTGAGTTCCCATGGCCTTAACCACATCCAACACCTCGCGCATTGACGGCTCGGCCGCCTCCAAGGCACCCGTTCCCCGACGGTCTGGTCTCCTGCATGGGAGGATTCACCTTCCTCCCTCACGTCCCAACTCCTGCTGATCGCCCAGGTTATCTACCTGAACCTCCATAGGCAAGGTTGGCGCCACAGCCTCCCCTGTCTCATTGGTTACCAGTCCCGCTTGGGTAGGCAACACTCGGGCAGGCAGCACTTGGGTAGGATTGATCCCGCCTTCCCCAACTGGTCCAGATGCACCAGCCGCCTCCTTTCCTTTCCGGCCCTTAGCCTTCTTTGTCCCCTTGGTGGTTCAAAACACAAACCAGTCAGTTCCATGAACTTCACAAACCTCATAACACACACGGTTAAGCTCAAACAACCCTTTCTACCCAACCTTACCGTGAGACCCAAGCCAGAAGTGTGGTGAACACATAACCCAACCAAATCCTAGAATCAAGAATGCTCTGATACCAACTTGTAAGGCCCGTTCCCGGCTCTTAAGCCCAACCATGAACCGCGGCCTTAACATCCGTTCTTATACAATGATTCCGGTCTTTTAAGGTCCTTTTAGGGGTTAAGTTCAAGTTCTTTTAGGTGAGGTTCGAGTATAACATTCATGACAAACAAACGAGTATAACATTCATGACAAACAAACATAAGGGGCAAATAGATTGTATATATATAACATAATGAGATCCATACATCATTCATAAGTTTATCTACTAGTTTACACACTTAGTCTATCATAAGTTTACAAGTTGCACAATAGGCTATCAATACTACATGCTTATCAACAAGGACCCATTCACCACACATCTTCCCATGGCCTGAGACTTCACGGTACCTTTATTTTACCACGGTCCAAGTCTGGTCCTGAACCCACATAAATCACATCATGAACACATATGGCCGATAACCTAAGAAACAAGTCTAGAATGGCATGGTTCGGCCCTTAAGAACTAGAATCTGTCCAATTTGGACATACACAGATAAATTCCCAAAAACTAAATAAAATGCATGACAATTCATGATAATTCCAAACTAAGAGATTCCCATAGTCAGATCTCAACGGAACCGACCGGAATGTGAGATCCGACCATAGATCAGTCCGGCCAATGCCTAGGACTTTATCCCTGGACCGGCCATGGCCTTGGTCCAGTGTTCCCTGTCTGAATCAATCCAATAACATCACAGCACACTATAGAACAGGCGATCCAGAAGAAGTAAAGAGAATTGATGCATCTGCAAGAGAACCAGCCGCAAGGCCGCACGGATCATCCGCAGGCCCGGGGCCGTTCCTTGCAGTCTACACCACTAACATTAGGCATTCTCTCCCCTGGAGGCAAGTCCTTCTCCTTCTCCTTCTCCTTGTCCTTTTGTCTGGTATCCATCTTCACGGCCTGGCCTTCCCACGCTCAGAACACGCCGGCAAGCCAACACCACCACACACTGTTCTCTTCTCTAACCGCCGGTCTCTCTCTTTCTTTCTTTCTGTTATGAGTTTGGCAGAGCTTTGCCTAAGGAATTTCGTGCCATTTTCTGTGCCAGGGGCTCTCTATTTATAGAGAAAGCCAGCCCCAACTGCCCTAGAGAAATCGACCAAGCAGTTAAAGAGAAAGGGCACAAAACTGCCCCTTTGCACCTTTTCGGGAGTAACCGCCCAATTGCTCTTCCTTTCCTTTGGGCTGTTCGAAAATCAGGCCCATAACCTTGTCAAGAGTCCCTTGCCCAAGGCCAAGACCCCACGGACCCTGGGTGGTTCAGGCCAAGACCCCTCCAGCCCATAACCGCCCATGACGCGGCCAAGCCGGCCCGGACCAAAACACTTCACCGAGCTGAGTTGAGCTGGCCACTAGCTGGCCTCAGCTGAGTGAGCTAACCTATCAGCTCCAGTGAGCTACCAAGGACCGTATGACCTGGTTTCACACTGTCCCCAGCTGGTTGAGCTTGTACCCGACCTTATCCAGCTGCTAGATTACTCAGCCAAGTCTCCTAAGCTTTCTTCCATACATCCTGGTTAAGGCTCAGCTTCCTGATACCCTTAACCTTCTTATTTGAGCCATGATACGCTTGTCCTTAGGCCAAATGACCTATCTGGTGCATCTCCTCGCACCATGGCTCGTCCCAACGATCCTACCTAGGATCGGGGATGCTACATCCCTAGTCATTAATAGCCTAAATCCTTTCAACAGATACGCAGCGGATTATTCTGTAGTTAACCATTGGTCTAAAACCAATCTAACACTTGTCTGGTCGAATCACCTTAGCCTTGGTCAGTTTACTCAACTACCAATTAACTTAAAGGTCAATCCTAAACCCAAACCAAGCCATACAATTCTGAGGTTCCATTCCCCTAAACCATTCTATCTTGATCTACATAAATAAATGCTAGATCATACCTTTGCCACATCTACGGAGCTTATTAGCTCATCGGTCCTCCATTGACTCGAATTGCTCTTGCTTGACAGCTGGACCACGATCACTCAATGATCTTACTTAAGGTCCTTATCTTGATTCCTGCATCAAACAACTCCCCTAGGTACTTAGTCATTCAACCAACCATCCCCACAGACATAAGTAACCTTTGAGAAGTCTTTGAAAGGATAAGGGTTTGCATCTGGCCTTTCTCGGCTCATGCACACTCAAACATCCCCTTGCCATATAGGCAATAGTACCCAATCCATATTCTGGACTGACAAATCTCATTAGATCCTAAGTCAATCAACCAACCATCCTCACATGACTTGGAACTGATGAGTCATCATCAGGCCTGACCGGTTTTGGGACTTAACCCAAACAACATATATGATTTGTTCATACCAAACGATGCATTCCTTAATCAGATTAGTTCCGACACCTTGAACCATCATTCAGAGGTCAGGTCGTCCATACTCAACCAAGATCAGATCTTACACGGCCTTCCTTGAACAATCACACTTAGGCTCAGTATCTATGGTCTACGACACATAGTACTAGCCATACACTTCGTCATGACTCTTAGCCAATCTCGAAGCTATCAACACCAAGGTTGATATCTAGAAGCATCACATCAATACTCTTACTCCAGCAACGTGACTATCCATACTAGTGCTCGGCCATCGACCATCATCATGAAACATGATCCGACCACCAGACTTGATAAGCCATCGTCTACTTAGCAGGTACTGATATAACCGGCCTTCCATTGCCATCATGTTGGTCTACGCCCTACATAATGCACATGGCGCCTATCCTACTCACCAACCCAAGGTTTATTGTAAGATATCCCACTTAGCCTTTGCGGCTAAAGCCATCCAACCATAGTCGGATCGTCCATAGTCCCGTCTAACCGTCTGGTTAAGATCTAGGTGCGATCGACCAGTTATAAGTCTGGCCCAAAGGCTCACGGACCTTCTTACCTGATCCGACCCAAAGCCTGGATCCATACCAGAGAGTAAGGCCCAAGACCAAACCGGATTGCCTTGCAGACCTTGCAACACAACATTCCGGTTAAACTAACCATCCGTCCGTTCGACTATGCAGCCGCGGCCTGTCCACTTGGTTCGGCCTAAGCCTTGAACCCAAGGCACCGTTTGGAACTCGCACCCTTTGGGAACTAGTACCCTTTGGACACTCGTGCCTCTTGCCAACTCATGACCCTTGGCATCTCGCACCCATTCATATACTCCAACCGTTCGACCTAACCGTATGATGAACTGTCTGGTCCGTGCGTGTGTCCGGCCTATGGCCAACGGACCACGCCTTAACCTACACAAGTCATGAACCACTGTGACTGTTCAGGAAAGGGTTGCAACCGTTCAGAACAGAACAGAACAGAACCGCCCCTATCCAATCGGATCACCTGAGGCCGGTTTAGCCCATGCGTGCACCTAACTCGACGGTTATGGACCGCGACTTCATTACTCAACCAAAACCACGGTTATAACCAATCCCAACACATCAACAAGGCCACGCCAATGTACAGAAGGAGTAGAAGAAGAATTGGATGAAAAGAATAAGAAGAATAGGACACAATCCAAACGCCCATGGCTAGACCGGTTCAGACTGTCCGATTGTCTTAGCCGATGAGTCGGTGGTTACCCGACTGACCTTATGAGACTGAACCACGGCTTTCGAGTCCTTCTCCAGACCCTTCTCTACGCCTTGGGTATTCATAACACATGGCCTCCTCTCTCCTAAACCGTTCTCCTTGCCGGAGATACAAGACCACCACGACCGGCCCTTTTCCGGCCGATCTCTTGGCCAGAACTCTCTCTCTCTCTACGTTTTTCCATGAGTATTTTACTCTGGAATTGGATAATGAAATCGACCAGAGAGCCCCCATATTTATAGAAAACCGGCATGACTTGCTAGCGAATGGGCACCATCGGCCAAGGGTTGTCCCCTTTCGGCCACTTGCATCCCTTTGCCCTTTATGATTGGGTTTGGGGTCGGTCATAAGCGCCCAACCCACGCCCCAAGCCTCTTGGACTTAGCCCACGGCCTTGCCGAAAGACCCAACATCCCATGGCCTCATGGCCGGACCTCACAGCCCGCCACTGACCCGGACCCGGACCATCGGCCTAAATCCCGAACAGTCCGTCTAACTGAGGTGAGCTGACTCTGAACTGCCTCAGCTGGGTGAGCTAGTAGTCCAGCTAGTGGAGCTGACATAGTAGGGACTGAGCTGGAGTGAACTAAACCTAGCTTCATTGAGCTGGCCGAGCTACTCGTCCACTTCGTCCAGTTACCGTCTT
Source organism: Brassica rapa (assembly GCF_000309985.2). Lineage (NCBI taxonomy): Eukaryota > Viridiplantae > Streptophyta > Magnoliopsida > Brassicales > Brassicaceae > Brassica > Brassica rapa. The sequence continues at coordinate 19,812 of NW_022610351.1, read as the reverse complement.
ACTCGTCCTAGCTGTCTCTTAGCTTATACAAGGCTAAGTCTAAGTTTCCTTATGTCCTTAACCTTCTTTCTCGACCATGGAACGCTTGCCTTGATGTCCTAAGACTGGCTTGTACGTTTCCTCGAACCATGGCCATCCCGACAATCCTTTCCAGGATTGGGGGCGTGACACGCCAGCACACACAGGACGTCCGGGGCTGTCTATGGCTGTCTGTCAGCACACACAGGACATCCGTGTGTGTCCGTGTGTGTCTTTCAGCACACACAGGACGTTCGTGGATGTCGGTCAGCACACGCAGGACGTCTGTGTGTGTCCGTAAGCATACACAGGATGTCTGTGGCTGTACGTGTGTGTCCGTCAGCACACACATGACATCTGTGGCTGTCCATCAGTTCACATATCAGCATGTTGGTCCTTGGACTCTGCACGCTGGCCCTTCCTGTGGACTGTTTGGGTGATTTTGGCCCACGTGGGCTATCTATTCAGTACACACAGGACGTCTGTGGGTGTCCGCCAGCACACACAAGACGTCCGTGGCGGTCCGTGTGTGTCCGTTAGCATACACATGACGTCCATGGCTGTCCATCAGTATACATATCAGCAAGCTGGTCCTTGGACTCAGCACGCTGGCCCTTCCCGTGGACTGTTTGGGTGATTTTGGCCCACGTGGGCTGTCTGTTCAGTACACACAGGACATCTGTGGGTGTCCGTCAGCACACACAGGACGTCCGTGTGTGTCCATCAGCACACACACAGGACATTGGTGGTTGTGCGTGTGTGTCCGTGTGTGTCTGTCAGCACACACATGACATCTATGGCTGTCCATCAGTACACATATCAGCACGTTGGTCCTTTGACTCTGCACGCTGACCCTTCCTGTGGACTGTTTGGGTAGTTTTGGCCCCCGTGGGCTGTCTGTTCAGTACACAAAGGACGTCCGTGGGTGTCCGCCAGCACACACAGGACGTCCGTGGCTGTTTGTGGCTGTCCGTCAGCACACACAGGACGTCTGTGGGTGTCCGTGTGTGTCTGTCAGCACACACAGGACGTCCGTGGATGTCCTCGAGCACACACAGGACGTCTGTGGGTGTTCGTCAGCACACACAGGACATCCGTGTATGTCCGTGTGTGTCCGTCAGCACACACATGACGTTCGTGGCTGTTTATGGCTGTCTGTCAGCACACACAGGACATCCGTGTGTGTCCGTGTGTGTCTTTCAGCACACACAGGACGTTCGTGGATGTCGGTCAGCACACGCAGGACGTCTGTGTGTGTCCGTAAGCATACACAGGATGTCCGTGGCTGTACGTGTGTGTCCGTCAGCACACACATGACATCTGTGGCTGTCCATCAGTTCACATATCAGCATGTTGGTCCTTGGACTCTGCACGCTGGCCCTTCCTGTGGACTGTTTGGGTGATTTTGGCCCACGTGGGCTATCTATTCAGTACACACAGGACGTCTGTGGGTGTCCGCCAGCACACACAAGACGTCCGTGGCGGTCCGTGTGTGTCCGTTAGCATACACATGACGTCCATGGCTGTCCATCAGTATACATATCAGCAAGCTGGTCCTTGGACTCAGCACGCTGGCCCTTCCCGTGGACTGTTTGGGTGATTTTGGCCCACGTGGGCTGTCTGTTCAGTACACACAGGACATCTGTGGGTGTCCGTCAGCACACACAGGACGTCCGTGTGTGTCCATCAGCACACACACAGGACATTGGTGGTTGTGCGTGTGTGTCCGTGTGTGTCTGTCAGCACACACATGACATCTATGGCTGTCCATCAGTACACATATCAGCACGTTGGTCCTTTGACTCCGCACGCTGATCCTTCCTGTGGACTGTTTGGGTAGTTTTGGCCCCCGTGGGCTGTCTGTTCAGTACACAAAGGACGTCCGTGGGTGTCCGCCAGCACACACAGGACGTCCGTGGCTGTTTGTGGCTGTCCGTCAGCACACACAGGACGTCTGTGGGTGTCCGTGTGTGTCTGTCAGCACACACAGGACGTCCGTGGATGTCCTCGAGCACACACAGGACGTCTGTGGGTGTTCGTCAGCACACACAGGACATCCGTGTATGTCCGTGTGTGTCCGTCAGCACACACATGACGTTCGTGGCTGTTTATGGCTGTCTGTCAGCACACACAGGACATCCGTGTGTGTCCGTGTGTGTCTTTCAGCACACAACAGGACGTTCGTGGATGTCGGTCAGCACACGCAGGACGTCTGTGTGTGTCCGTAAGCATACACAGGATGTCCGTGGCTGTACGTGTGTGTCCGTCAGCACACACATGACATCTGTGGCTGTCCATCAGTTCACATATCAGCATGTTGGTCCTTGGACTCTGCACGCTGGCCCTTCCTGTGGACTGTTTGGGTGATTTTGGCCCACGTGGGCTATCTATTCAGTACACACAGGACGTCTGTGGGTGTCCGCCAGCACACACAAGACGTCCGTGGCGGTCCGTGTGTGTCCGTTAGCATACACATGACGTCCATGGCTGTCCATCAGTATACATATCAGCAAGCTGGTCCTTGGACTCAGCACGCTGGCCCTTCCCGTGGACTGTTTGGGTGATTTTGGCCCACGTGGGCTGTCTGTTCAGTACACACAGGACATCTGTGGGTGTCCGTCAGCACAAACAGGACGTCCGTGTGTGTCCGTCAGCACACACACAGGACATTGGTGGTTGTGCGTGTGTGTCCGTGTGTGTCTGTCAGCACACACATGACATCTATGGCTGTCCATCAGTACACATATCAGCACGTTGGTCCTTTGACTCCGCACGCTGACCCTTCCTGTGGACTGTTTGGGTAGTTTTGGCCCCCGTGGGCTGTCTGTTCAGTACACAAAGGACGTCCGTGGGTGTCCGCCAGCACACACAGGACGTCCGTGGCTGTTTGTGGCTGTCCGTCAGCACACACAGGACGTCTGTGGGTGTCCGTGTGTGTCTGTCAGCACACACAGGACGTCCGTGGATGTCCTCGAGCACACACAGGACGTCTGTGGGTGTTTGTCAGCACACACAGGACATCCGTGTATGTCCGTGTGTGCCCGTCAGCACACACATGACGTTCATGGCTGTACGTGTATGTACGTGTGTGTCCGTCAGCACACACATGACGTCTGTGGCTGTCCATCAGTACACATATAAGCACGTTGGTCCTTGGACTCCGCACACTGACCCTTCTTGTGGACTGTTCGGGTGATTTTGGCCCTCGTGGGCTCTCTGTTCAGTACACACAGGACGTCCGTGGGTGTCCGCTAGCACACACAGGATGTCCGTGGCTGTTCGTGTGTGTCCATCTGTGTCCGTCAACACACTCAGGACGTCCGTGGCTGTCCCTCAGTACACATATCAGCACGTTGGTCCTTAGACTCAGCATGCTGGCCCTTACCGTGGACTGTTTCGGTGATTTTGTCCCAAGTGGGCTGTCTGTTCAGTACACACAGGACGTCCATGGGTGTCCGCCAGCACACACAGGACGTCCGGGGCTGTTTGTGGCTGTTTGTCAGCACACACAGGCACAGGACGTTCGTGGGTGTCGGTCAGCACACACAGGACGTCCGTGTGTGTCCGTAAGCATACACAGGACGTCCGTGTGTGTCCGTCAGCACACACCGGACGTCTGTGGCTGTCCATCAGTACACATATCAGCTCGTTGGTCCTTGGACTCTGCACGCTGGCCCTTCCCGTGGACGGTTTGGGTGATTTTGGCCCACGTGTGCTATCTGTTCAGTACACACAGGACGTCCGTGGGTGTCCGCCAGCACACACAGGACGTCCGTGGCGGTCCGTGTGTGTCCGTCAGCACACACAGGACGTCCATGGCTGTCCATCAGTATACATATCAGCACGCTGGTCCTTGGACTCAGCACGCTGGCCCTTCCCGTGGATTGTTTGGGTGATTTTGGCCCACGTGGGCTGTCTGTTCAGTACACACAGGACGTCTGTGGGTGTCCGTCAGCACACACATGACGTCCGTGTGTGTCCGTCAGCACACACAGGATGTTTGTGGCTGTGCGTGTGTGTCCGTGTGTGTCTGTCAGCACACACATGACGTCTGTGGCTGTCCATCACTACACATATCAGCACGTTCGTCCTTTGACTACGCATGCTGACCCTTCCTATGGACTGTTCGGGTAATTTTGGCCCTCGTGGGCTGTCTGTTCAGTACACACAGGATGTCCGTGGGTGTCTGCCAGCACACACAGGACGTCCGTGGCTGTTTGTGGCTGTCCGTCAGCACACACAGGACGTCTGTGTGTGTCCGTGTGTCTCTGTCAGCACACACAGGACGTCCGTGGGTGTCCGTCAGCACACACTGGACGTCTGTGGGTGTTTGTCAGCACACACAGGACATCCGTGTCTGTCAGCACACACAGGACGTTCGTGGCTGTACGTGTATGTACGTGTGTGTCTGTCAGCACACACATGACGTCCGTGGCTGTCCATCAGTACACATATAAGCACGTTGGTCCTTGGACTCCGCACGCTGACCCTTTTTGTGGACTGTTTGGGTGATTTTGGCCCTCGTGGGCTGTCTGTTCAGTACACACAGGACGTCCGTGGGTGTCCGCCCGCACACACAGGACGTCCGTGGCTGTCCGTGTGTGTCCGTCTGTGTCCGTCAACACACACAGGACGTCCGTGGCTGTCCCTCAGTACACATATCAGCACGTTGGTCCATAGACTCAGCATGCTGGCCCTTCACGTGGACTGTTTCGGTGATTTTGTCCCAAGTGGGCTGTCTGTTCAGTACACACAGGACGTCCATGGGTGTCCGCCAGCACACACAGGACGTCCGGGGATGTTTGTGGCTGTCTATCAGCACACACAGGACATCCGTGTGTGTCTGTGTGTGTCTGTCAGCACACATAGGCACAGGACGTTCGTGGGTGTCGGTCAGCACACACAGGACGTCCGTGTGTGTCCGTAAGCATACACAGGACGTCCGTGTGTGTCCGTCAGCACACACCGTACGTCTGTGGCTGTCCATCAGTACACATATCAGCACGTTGGTCCTTGGACTCTGCACGCTGGCCCTTCCCGTGGACTGTTTGGGTGATTTTGGCCCACGTGGGCTATCTGTTCAGTACACACATAACGTCCGTGGGTGTCCTCCAGCACACACAGGACGTCCGTGGCGGTCCGTGTGTGTCCGTCAGCACAGACATGACGTCAGTTGCTGTCCATCAGTATACATATCAGCACGCTGGTCCTTGGACTCAGCACGCTGGCACTTCCCATGGACTGTTTGGGTGATTTTGGCCCACGTGGGCTGTCTGTTCAGTACACACAGGACGTCTGTGAGTTTTCGTCAGCACACACTGGACGTCTGTGTGTGTCCGTCAGCACACACAGGATGTTCGTGGCTGTGCGTGTGTGTCCGTGTCTGTCTGTCAGCACACACACGACGTCTGTGGCTGTCCATCAGTACACATATCAGCACGTTGGTCCTTTGACTCCGCACGCTGACCCTTCCTATGGACTGTTCGGGTAATTTTGGCCCTCGTGGGTTGTCTGTTCAGTACACACAGGATGTCCGTGGGTGTCTGCCAGCACACACAGGACGTCCGTGGCTGTTTGTGGCTGTCCGTCAGCACACACAGGACGTCTGTGTGTGTCCATGTGTCTCTGTCAGCACACACAGGACGTCCGTGGGTGTCCGTCAGCACACACTGGACGTCTGTGGGTGTTTGTCAGCACACACAGGACATCCGTGTCTGTCAGCACACACAGGACGTTCGTGGCTGTACGTGTATGTACGTGTGTGTCTGTCAGCACACACATGACGTCCTGGCTGTCCATCAGTACACATATAAGCACGTTGGTCCTTGGACTCCGCACGCTGACCCTTTTTGTGGACTGTTTGGGTGATTTTGGCCCTCGTGGGCTGTCTGTTCAGTACACACAAGACGTCCGTGGGTGTCCGCCCGCACACACAGGACGTCCGTGGCTGTCCGTGTGTGTCCGTCTGTGTCCGTCAACACACACAGGACGTCCGTGGCTGTCCCTCAGTACACATATCAGCACGTTGGTCCATAGACTCAGCATGCTGGCCCTTCCCGTGGACTGTTTCGGTGATTTTGTCCCAAGTGGGCTGTCTGTTCAGTACACACAGGACGTCCATGGGTGTCCACCAGCACACACAGGACGTCCGGGGCTGTTTGTGGCTGTCTATCAGCACAAACAGGACATCCGTGTGTGTCCGTGTGTGTCTGTCAGCACACATAGGCACAGGACGTTCGTGGGTGTCGGTCAGCACACACAGGACGTCCGTGTGTGTCCGTAAGCATACACAGGACGTCCGTGTGTGTCCGTCAGCACACACCGGACGTCTGTGGCTGTCCATCAGTACACATATCAGCACGTTGGTCCTTGGACTCTGCACGCTGGCCCTTCCCGTGGACTGTTTGGGTGATTTTGGCCCACGTGGGCTATCTGTTCAGTACACACATAACGTCCGTGGGTGTCCTCCAGCACACACAGGACGTCCGTGGCGTTCCGTGTGTGTCCGTCAGCACAGACATGACGTCAGTTGCTGTCCATCAGTATACATATCAGCACGCTGGTCCTTGGACTCAGCACGCTGGCACTTCCCATGGACTGTTTGGGTGATTTTGGCCCACGTGGGCTGTCTGTTCAGTACACACAGGACGTCTGTGAGTTTTCGTCAGCACACACTGGACGTCTGTGTGTGTCCGTCAGCACACACAGGATGTTCGTGGCTGTGCGTGTGTGTCCGTGTCTGTCTGTCAGCACACACACGACGTCTGTGGCTGTCCATCAGTACACATATCAGCACGTTGGTCCTTTGACTCCGCACGCTGACCCTTCCTATGGACTGTTCGGGTAATTTTGGCCTTCGTGGGCTGTCTGTTCAGTACACACAGGATGTCCGTGGGTGTCTGCCAGCAGACACAGGACGTCCGTGGCTGTTTGTGGCTGTCCGTCAGCACACACAGGACGTCTGTGTGTGTCCGTGTGTCTCTGTCAGCACACACAGGACGTCCGTGGGTGTCCGTCAGCACACACAGGACGTCTGTGGGTGTTCATCAGCACACATAGGACAACCGTGTCTGTTCGTGTGTGTCCGTCAGCACACACAGGACGTTCGTGGCTGTACGTGTGTGTCCGTCAGCACACACATAACGTCTGTGGCTGTCCATCAGTACACATATAAGCACGTTGGTCCTTGGACTCCGCACGGTGTCCCTTCTTGTGGACTGTTCGGGTGATTTTGGCCCTCGTGGGCTGTCTGTTCAGTACACACAGGACGTCCGTGGGTGTCCGCCAGCACACACAGGACGTCTGTGGCTGACCGTGTGTGTCCGTCTGTGTCCGTCAACACAAACAGGACGTCCGTGGCTGTCCCTCAGTACACATATCAGCACGTTGGTCCTTAGACTCAGCATGCTGGCCATTCCCGTGGACTGTTTTGGTGATTTTGTCCCAAGTGGGCTGTCTGTTCAGTACACACAGGACGTCCATGGGTGTCCGCCAGCACACACAGGACGTCCAGGGCTGTTTGTGGCTGTCTGTCAGCACACACAGGACATCCGTGTGTGTCCGTGTGTGTCTGTCAGCACACACAGGCACAGGACGTTCGTGGGTGTGGGTCAGCACACACAGGACGTCCGTGTGTATCCGTAAGCATACACAGGACGTCCGTGTGTGTCCGTCAGCACACACCGGACGTCTGTGGCTGTCCATCAGTACACATATCAGCACGTTGGTCCTTGGACTCTGCACGCTGGCCCTTCCCGTTGACTGTTTGGGTGATTTTGGCCCACGTGGGCTATTTGTTCAGTACACACAGGACGTCCGTGGGTGTCCGCCAGCACACACCGGACGTCCGTGGCGGTCCATGTGTGTCCGTTAGCACACACAGGACGTCCATGGCTGTCCATCAGTAAACATATCAGCACGCTGGTCCTTGGACTCAGCATGCTGGCCCTTCCCGTGGATTGTTTGGGTGATTTTGGCCCACGTGGGCTGTCTGTTCAGTACACACAGGACGTCTGTGGGTGTCCGTCAGCACACACAGGACGTTCTTGTGTGTCCGTCAGCACACACAGGATGTTCGTGGCTGTGCGTGTGTGTCCGTGTTTGTCTGTCAGCACACACATGACGTCTGTGGCTGTCCATCAGTACACATATCAGCACGTCGGTCCTTTGACTCCACACGCTGACCCTTCCTTTGGACTGTTCGGGTAATTTTGGCCCTCGTGGGCTGTCAGTTCAGTACACACAGGATGTCCGTGGGTGTCTGGCAGCACACACAGGACGTCCGTGGCTGTTTGTGGCTGTCCGTCAGCACAAACAGGACGTCTGTGTGTGTCCGTGTGTCTCTGTCAGCACACACAGGACGTCCGTGGGTGTCCGTCAGCACACACTGGACGTCTGTGGGTGTTCGTCAGCACACACAGGACATCCATGTCTGTTCGTGTGTGTCCGTCAGCACACACAGGACGTTCGTGGCTGTACGTGTATGTACGTGTGTGTCCGTCAGCACACACATGACGTCCGTGGCTGTCCATCAGTACACATATAAGCACGTTGGTCCTTGGACTCCGCACGCTGACCCTTCTTGTGGACTGTTCGGGTGATTTTGGCCCTCGTGGGCTGTCTGTTCAGTACACACAGGATGTCCGTGGGTGTCCGCCAGCACACACAGGACGTCCGTGGCTGTCCGTGTGTGTCCGTCTGTGTCCGTCAACACACACAGGACGTCCGTGGCTGTCCCTCAGTACACATATCAGCACGTTGGTCCATAGACTCAGCATGCTGGCCCTTCCCGTGGACTGTTTCGGTGATTTTGTCCCAAGTGGGCTGTCTGTTCAGTACACACAGGACGTCCATGGGTGTCCGCCAGCAAACACAGGACGTCCGGGGCTGTTTGTGGCTGTCTGTCAGCACACACAGGACATCCGTGTGTGTCCGTGTGTGTCTGTCAGCACACATAGGCACAGGACGTTCGTGGGTGTTGGTCAGCACATACAGGACGTCCGTGTGTGTCCGTAAGCATACACAGGACGTCCGTGTGTGTCCGTCAGCACACACCGGGCGTCTGTGGCTGTCCATCAGTACACATATCAGCACGTTGGTCCTTGGAATCTGCACGCTGGCCCTTCCCGTGGACTGTTTGGGTGATTTTGGCCCACGTGGGCTATCTGTTCAGTACACACAGGACGTCCGTGGGTGTCCTCCAGCACACACAGGACGTCCGTGGCGGTCCGTGTGTGTCCGTCAGCACAGACATGACGTCCGTGGCTGTCCATCAGTTTACATATCAGCACGCTGGTCCTTGGACTCAGCACGCTGGCACTTCCCATGGACTGTTTGGGTGATTTTGGCCCACGTGGGCTGTCTGTTCAGTACACACAGGACGTCTGTGAGTGTCCGTCAGCACACACTGGACGTCCGTGTGTGTCCGTCAGCACACACAGGACGTTCGTGGCTGTGCGTGTGTGTCCGTGTGTGTCTGTCAGCACACACACGACGTCTGTGGCTGTCCATCAGTACACATATCAGCACGTGTGTCCTTTGACTCTGCACGCTGACCCTTCCTGCGGACTGTTCGGGTGATTTTGGCCCTCGTGGGCTGTCTGTTCAGTACACACAGGACATGCGTGGGTGTTCCCCAGCACACACAGGACGTCCGTGGCTGTCCGTGTGTGTCCGTCTGTGTCCGTCAGCACACACAGGACGTCCGTGGTTGTCCCTCAGTACACATATCGGCATGTTGGTCCTTGGACTCAGCACGCTGGCCCTTCCCGTGGACTGTTTGGGTAATTTTATCCCACGGGGGCTGTCTGTTCAGTACACACAGGACGTGTCACGCCCCCAATCCTGAATAGGATTGTTGGGACGGCCATGGTTCGAGGAAACGTGCAAGCCAGTCTTAGGACATCAAGGCAAGCGTTCCATGGTCGAGAAAGAAGGTTAAGGACATAAGGAAACTTAGACTTAACCTTATACAAGCTAAGAGACAGCTAGGACGAGTAAGACGGTAACTGGACGAAGTGGACGAGTAGCTCGGCCAGCTCAATGAAGCTAGGTTCAGTTCACTCCAGCTCAGTCCCTACTAAGTCAGCTCCACTAGCTGGACTACTAGCTCACTCAGCTGAGGCAGCTGAGAGTCAGCTCATCTCAGCTAGACGGACTGTCCGGGCTTTAGGCCGATGGTCCGGGTCCGGGTCAGTGGCGGGCTGTGAGGTCCGGCCATGAGGCCATGGGCTGTTGGGTCTTTGGACAAGGCCGTGGGCTAAGTCCAGGAGGCCTGGGGCGTGGGTTGGGCTTGTGACCGACCCCAAACCCAATCAGAAAGGGCGAAGGGATGCAAGTGGCCGAAAGGGGACAACCCTTGGCCGATGGTGCCCATTCGCTAGCAAGTCGTGCCTGTTCGTGGGGCAAGACTTACCCCCTCGTTTTCTATAAATATGGGGGCTCTCTGGTCGATTTCATTATCCAATTCCAGAGTAAAATACTCAGAGAAAAACGTAGAGAGAAAGAAAGAGAGAAAGAGAGAGTTCCGGCCAAGAGAAAGGCCGATTGTGGTGGTGTTGTGTTCCGGCGACTCTGATCGTTTGAGAACTAACTCCGGTCAAGAATGGGAGATCAAGACAAGGAGAAGAGCATGGAGAACCCAGACGTGGTTCACAAGGTATGTGATGGGCCGTGGCTCCATCAGACCGAACGGACGGTCCATGCGACCGCACCGCGGCTCTGCTCGGTTCCTAAGTCCCATCCGGCTCTCCTTATCTGTTTCAATTCGTTTCTCTTCTCTTCTCTCTGGTTAAACACGAAAGGTTGTGTTGGTTGAGTCCAAGGGACACGTCCCTAGGCTTTGGCCGAACATAATCAAACCGCTAGCCTAGACACGGGTCGGTTAGTGGGATGATCCGATCGCACCAAGACTGGGCGGTTAGGACGAACGGTTGGGAATGACCCAAAGGGCACGAGTTGTCAAGAGTCATGAGTGTCCAAGAGGCACGAATGGCCAAAGGGTACATGTTCCAAACGGTGTCTTTCGGGACAGGTTAGGACCGATCCTTATGGATCAGCCTATGGCTTGTCTAGTTAAGACAAGGTCACGGTTTGTCTAAGCCAAGGTAGAGTCGCAAGGTCTGACCGGTTGCTAAGCCTTCCGGATTAGGCTTGAGGCTTACTCGGCCGATTGGATCCAGGCCTAAGGCCGGATCAGGTAAGGGAGTCCGTTGGGCCATTGAGCCGGACTCCATTGGCCGGTCGCACCTAGATTCTATCCGGTTAGACGGATTGGTCTTTGGGGACGATCCGGATCTGTTCGTGTGTTCTGTTTATCTATTCTGGACTATCTATCTGATTCTAAGTCAAGGGGTGGTTGGTTGAATGACTTAGGATACGGTAGGTAGGTTCATACGTTTTATGATTATGTTGACTGAGGTTTATCTAAGTTCTAGGAACCAAGCCAAGCATTGTAGAATCAATCCGTTCTATTCTCGGTTATGATTAATGCTTATCTGGTTGTGGTTTCAGGAACTAAGGATGGTTCTGGTCAAGCCAAGGAGCCGTGAAGGCTCGGTCAGTGAGAGGCTGTGTAACGTGTGGTTAGATGATGCTAGGGATGAACTAGTGACTAGTGATTGTGCTAGGGATGAACTAGTGACTATGAGACTTAAGAAGTTGTGTATTGAATCTCATGTTTCTAAGTAATACAAAGTTTATACATTATTATTCCGCTGTCCAATCTATCCCTTTGTTTATGAACCTCATATTCGAATATGACTTAGTAAAGAAAAGACTTAGAATGAATCAGACAAGCAAATAAATTAATAAGTAAGCATTCGTATCCAGTTGGGTCGAGAGACCAGGAACGGGTCTTACAAGTTGGTATCAGAGCATGCCTTATTCTAGGATAGTTGGGTTATGTAGTCCACACACACACACACGCAGCCAGCTGATTAGGTCTCACGGTGAGGTTTGATTGCTTAGTCTAGGGATTGTTTTGTTCTGTTTATGGTTAGTATGTTTTGTACTAACATTGTCTGAATCCTTAGGCTGGAAAAAGCAAATCGGGAAAGTCCCGAAGAAGTAAGAGAATGGCCGGTCAGTCTAGCCAAGTGGCCGTGGATGGAACTAATCTGTCCGGTTTGCAAACCGATCCGGCCGCGGCTAACGCTGAAGATGTGTTGCCAACTGATCAGGCTAACCTTACGGGGACGCAACGGGATGGTCAGGAACATCAGGAGAGTGATGAGGAAGTGGAATCCTCGAACGCTAACCGTGATGGTGGCCAGCGTGAGAAAGTGGCCGATGGTACGGCCAATGTAACCGCAACACAGTCCAAAGAGGACTTGTTAGAGGCCATGAAGGTAATGGGGACTCAGGTGGCGGCTATGGCCCAACTGTTCGTGCCATTAGTGAACTCCTCGGTTGGCCAAGCTACGCCTGTGGGTACGACCACCCCAACACCAATGGTCCAGTTGTGGAAACAGTCGAGGTGATCGAGATTGATCCACCAGAAGGGACCGGGAAAAAGGTGGACTATCTGAGTTTGCTTCAGCACATCTCCCGTCTAGGGACGAAGCATTTCTCAGGAAGCACCGATCCTATTGAGGCAGACGAGTGGAGGAGTAGGCTAGTCCGAAACTTCAGCTCAACTCGTTTGTCCGAGGATTACAAGAGCGACATTGCGGTTCACTTCCTGGAAGGGGACGCGCATAATTGGTGGCTGGCTGTGAACAAGCGCACCAATGAAAGTCTCCAGAGTTTTGCGGATTTTGAAGATGAATTCAACCGCAAATACTTTCCTGCTGAGGCTTGGGACCGTCTGGAAGGTAGATACCTAGACCTTACCCAAGGCCGCAGGGTCATACGTGAGTACGAAGAGGAGTTCAACCGGCTCCGACGGTTTGTTGGAAGGGAACTTGAGGACGAGACAGTCCAGGTTCGTCGGTTCATTCCAGGCTTAAGGCCGGAGCTGAGAACCCACTGTTCGATCCGCACCTTCAGCACCATCGGAGAGCTGGTTGAACGTGTAGCTCTTTTGGAGTCTAACTTGGCCGAAGAAGCCAAGCTTAAGACGAAGTCGCAGTCTGTCCTGACGGGTAAGACTAACGACCGATAGAGGAAGTGGGACCAGGTTGACGGAGGCAAGGCCTCTAGTGAACGACCTGAATGTCCCAAGTGCGGTAAGAACCATCCAGGTGAATGCTGGAAAGCCATGGGAGCTTGTGTGAGATGTGGCAGCTTGGATCATTCCATCTGAGATTGCACTCGACCAAGCCGGACTCAGGGCCAATCCAGTGGCAGCGGCTCTCAGACTTGTTTCCATTGCGGCCAAAGCGGACACTTCCAAAGTGAATGCCCTAAGCGGCAAGGAGGACAAGGGAAGGGTCGTGGAGACACGGGAAAGTCGACCCAGAGCAGGCCGACAAACACCAAGGGTGTATGAGCTGTCCCGAGACGATGGCGCTTCTGGATCGTTTGATTCGATCTCTGGTAATTTCTGAATTTATCTGTTACATTCAATAGAATGCTTGGTCTGGAACCTATAGTGGCTAGGGGATTCTGATGTGGGTCTCTTATAGGGACCCTCATGATTGGTGGTGTTGAAACCCACGTACTTTTCGACACAGGGGCTACACATAGTTTTGTGAGCCCGGAACTGGTCGGAAAGGGTCTGTTCTGCCTCTGTTCTGAGGATAATTCGAGACTAGTGAGGGCGGCCGGTGGGCAAATCATGCACTCACTAGGGCTCATGACTAATATCCCGGTAATAATCCAGGAGAAAAATCTGCCTGTAGATCTGATTGTGTTGCGCCTACAGAATCACGATTTGATCCTAGGCATGGATTGGTTGGGAAAGTATCAGGCCACTCTCGACTGCCACAGAGGATGTGTACGGTTGGAGACTGGACCTCACCCGATCCAGTACCAAAGTCTGAATATGAGTCCGGCTCTGGATAGAGTAGTGGTGTCAGCAATCCGAGCAGAACGGATGCTTAGACGGGGTTGTGAAGCATATTTGACCACAATTACCACTATGAAGCATGGCAGGTCTGATGATCAGAAAGATCTATCTGAGGACCCGTTGGTGTCTGAGTTCCCAGATGTGTTCCGTTCGCTATAGGGTGTCCCCCCTGATAGGTCGGATCCATTTACGATTGAACTAGAACCAGGGACAGCTCCGCTGTCCAAGAGTCCATATCGAATGTCTCCAGCCGAGATGGCCAAGCTAAAGAAGCAATTAGAAGAATTGATGGACAAGGGGTTCATACGTCCAAGTAGCTCTCCCTGGGGTGCACCAGTCCTCTTTGTGAAAAAGAAGGATGGTAGCATTTGTCTGTGTATTGACTATCGAGGGTTGAACAGGGTTACTATGAAGAACAAGTACCCGTTGCCCAGAATAGACGACTTGTTGGATCAACTCAAAGGAGCCAAGTGGTTTTCTAAGATTGATTTGGCCTCAAGGTATCATCAGATCCCTATAGAGCCAAATGATATTAGAAAGACAGCATTCCGGACCAGGTACGGCCACTACGAGTTTGTGGTTATGCCATTCGGTCTGACCAATGCGCCTGCTGCATTCATGAAAATGATGAACAGTGTGTTCCGAGACTTCCTGGACGAATCAGTGATCATCTTCATTGATGATATCCTGATTTACTACAAGGATGAGGAATCTCATCGGAAACACCTGAGAGCCGTGCTGGAATGATTACGGGAACACAAGCTCTATGCAAAACTCAGTAAATGCAGTTTTTGGCAGAAGAGCATTGGATTTCTCGGCCACATTGTGTCTGGTGAGGGTGTCTCGGTGGATCCAGAGAAGATCAGGGCAATCAAGGATTGGCCTCGACCACGCACTGCCACGGAAGTCAGAAGCTTCCTAGGGCTGGCAGGTTACTATAGAAAGTTTGTGAAAGGATTCTCAAGCTTGGCTCAGCCTATGACACGGTTGACCGGGAAGGACGTTAAGTTCACATGGTCTGAGGAGTGTGGGAAATGTTTTTCCACGCTTAAGGACATGCTGACTAGCGCACCCATTTTGGTTCATCCAAAGGCCGACCAACCCTATGAGGTTTATACGGACGCGTCCATAACAGGACTAGGTTGCATATTAACCCAGCATGGGAAGGTCATCGCCTATGCGTCAAGGCAGTTGAGAAAACATGAGGGAAAATACCCCACCCATGACCTTGAAATGGCTGCGGTAGTGTTCGCCTTAAAGATTTGGTGATCATACTTGTATGGTGCCAAGGTTCAGATACTTACGGACCATAAGAGTCTTAAGTATATATTCACCCAGCCTGAGTTAAACTTAAGGCAGAGAAGGTGGATGGAGTTTGTAGCTGATTACGATCTGGATATCACCTATCATCCGGGAAAGGCTAATCTGGTCGCAGATTCCTTGAGCTGGAGAAGGGCCGACGTATCAGCCGAACGAGAAGTGGACGACCTGGACGGTACGGTTCGTGCCCTACGGTTGAACGCATCAACCAAAGAGTCTGAACCACTCGGATTAGAGGCGGTCAATCAGGCCAACCTGCTTACCCGAATTCGGTTGGCTCAAGGTCAGGACGAGAACCTGAACAAGGTTGCTCAGAATGATAGGATGGAGTACCAAACTGCAAAGGATGGTACCATCCTAGTAAACGGTCGGATCAGTGTTCCTAATGATAGAAGACTAAAGGAAGAGATTATGAGGGAGGCTCATAAGTCCAGATTCTCGGTTCATCCTGGTGCGACCAAGATGTACCAGAACCTTAAGAAGTTCTATCATTGGATCCGTATGAAGGCAGATGTCGCGTAGTGGGTGGCCAAGTGTTCCACTTGCCAACTCATCAAAGCAGAACATCAAGTGCCTAGTGGGTTATTGCAAAGCTTGCCTATTCCGGAATGGAAATGGGATCACATCACAATGGACTTTGTGACTGGGTTCCCTACCACGAGGAGTAAGAAAGATGCGGTTTGGGTTGTGGTTGATCGCCTCACCAAATCAGCACACTTCCTGGCTATCAAAAAGTCGGATGGGGTAGATCAGATTGTACGTAAGTACATTGATGAGATCGTCCGACTACATGGTGTGCCGGCAAGCATAGTTTCAGATAGGGATTCAAGGTTCACATCTTACTTCTGGAGGGCTTTCCAAAAGGCTTTAGGAACAAGAGTGAACATGAGTACAGCCTATCACCACAGACTGATGGACAGTCTGAACGAACGATCCAGACATTGGAAGATATGTTGCGAGCATGTGTTCTAGACTGGGGTGATTCCTGGTAGAAACATCTACCTCTGGTAGAATTTGCTTACAACAATAGCTTCCATAGTAGTATTGGCATGTCGCCATACGAAGCTCTGTATGGGCGTCCATGCAGGACACCCTTATGCTGGACCCAAGTTGGGGAACACAGCATGATTGGTCTGGAGATTGTCGAAGAGACAACCGAAAAGATCAAGTTCTTGAGGGACAAGATGAGACAGGCACAAGACCGCCAAAAGAACTATGCAGATCGAAGAAGGAAAGATCTCGAGTTCCAAGTGGGTGACTTGGTGTATCTCAAAATGATTACCTTCAAAGGATGAGTCCGGATTTCCAGAAGACGGAAGTTAGATCCGAGATACTTGGGGCTGTTCAAGGTCATTGAAAGAGTTGGGATGGTGGCCTACAAGTTGGACTTTGCCGGCCAAGATGGACGCATTTCATAATGTGTTCCACGTCTCCCAACTTTGGAAATGTTTGACGGACCAAGACATCGCTCTTCCTGCCATTCCAGACGATTTTGGTAAGAACCTAACCTTGGAAACAAGGCCAGTTCGAATCATAGATAGGATGGAAAAAGCAACAAGGAAGAAGACGGTCCAGATGGTCAAGGTCGTCTGGGACTGTAATGGTCAGGATATAATCACTTGGGAAACCGAAGCTAGAATGAAAGCAGAATACCCAGAGTGGTTGGATCAGTTTGTTTTCGAGGAAGCATTCGATTCGGATTCAAGGACGAATCCATCCCAAGGGGGGGGAGACTTGTCACGCCCCCAATCCTGAATAGGATTGTTGGGACGGCCATGGTTCGAGGAAACGTGCAAGCCAGTCTTAGGATATCAAGGCAAGCGTTCCATGGTCGAGAAAGAAGGTTAAGGACATAAGGAACCTTAGACTTAACCTTATACAAGCTAAGAGACAGCTAGGACGAGTAAGACGGTAACTGGACAAAGTGGACGAGTAGCTCGGCGAGCTCAATGAAGCTAGGTTCAGTTCACTCCAGCTCAGTCCCTACTAAGTCAGCTCCACTAGCTGGACTACTAGCTCACTCAGCTGAGACAGCTGAGAGTCAGCTCATCTCAGCTAGATGGACTGTCCGGGCTTTAGGCCGATGGTCCGGGTCCGGGTCAGTGGCGGGCTGTGAGGTCCGGCCATGAGGCCATGGGCTGTTGGGTCTTTGGACAAGGCCGTGGGCTAAGTCCAGGAGGCCTGGGGCGTGGGTTGGGCTTGTGACCGACCCCAAAACCAATCTGAAAGGGCGAAGGGATGCAAGTGGCCGAAAGGGGACAACCCTTGGCCGATGGTGCCCATTCGCTAGCAAGTAGTGCCTGTTCGTGGGGCAAGACTTACCCCCTCGTTTTCTATAAATATGGGGGCTCTCTGGTCGATTTCATTATCCAATTCCAGAGTAAAATACTCAGAGAAAAATGTAGAGAGAAAGAAAGAGAGAAATAGAGAGTTTCGGCCAAGAGAAAGGCCGATTGTGGTGGTGTTGTGTTCCGGCGACTCTGATCGTTTGAGAACTAACTCCGGTCAAGAATGGGAGATCAAGACAAGGAGAAGAGCATGGAGAACCCAGACGTGGTTCACAAGGTATGTGATGGGCCGTGGCTCCATCAGACCGAACGGACGGTCCATGCGACCGCACCGCGGCTATGCTCGGTTCCTAAGTCCCATCCGGCTCTCCTTATCTGTTTCAATTCGTTTCTCTTCTCTTCTCTCTGGTTAAACACGAAAGGTTGTGTTGGTTGAGTCCAAGGGACACGTCCCTACACTTTGGCCGGACATAATCAAACCGCTAGCCTAGACACGGGTTGGTTAGTGGGATGATCCGATCGCACCAAGACTGGGCGGTTAGGACGAACGGTTGGGAATGACCCAAAGGGCATGAGTTGTCAAGAGTCATGAGTGTCCAAGAGGCACGAATGGCCAAAGGGTACATGTTCCAAATGGTGTCTTTCGGGACAGGTTAGGACGGACTTATGGATCAGCCTATGGCTTGTCTAGTTAAGACAAGGTCACGGTTTGTCTAAGCCAAGGTAGAGTCGCAAGGTGACCGGTTGCTAAGCCTTCGGATTAGGCTTGAGGCTTACTCGGCGATTGGATCCAGGCCTAAGGCCGGATCAGGTAAGGGAGTCGTTGGGCCATTGAGCCGGACTCCATTGGCCGGTCGCACCTAGATTCTATCCGGTTAGACGGATTGGTCTTTGGGGACGATCCGGATCTGTTCGTGTGTTCTGTTTATCTATTATGGACGATCTATCTGATTCTAAGTCAAGGGGTAGTTGGTTGAATGACTTAGGATACGGTAGGTAGGTTCATACGTTTTATAATTATGTTGACTGAGGTTTATCTAAGTTCTAGGAACCAAGCCAAGCATTGTAGAATCAATCCGTTCTATTCTCGGTTATGATTAATGCTTATCTGGTGGTGGTTTCAGGAACTAAGATGGTTCTGGTCAAGCCAAGGAGCCGTGAAGGCTCGGTCAGTGAGAGGCTGTGTAACGTGTGGTTAGATGATGCTAGGGATGAACTAGTGATTGTCTATGAGACTGTTAAGAAGTTGTGTATTGAATCTCATGTTTCTAAGTAATACAAAGTTTATACATTATTATTCCGCTGTGCAATCTATCCCTTTGTTTATGAACCTCATATTCGAATATGACTTAGTAAAGAAAAGACTTAGAATGAATCAGACAAGCAAAGAAATTAATAAGTAAGCATTCGTATCCAGTTGGGTCGAGAGACCAGGAACGGGTCTTACAGGACGTCCGTGGATGTCCGCCAGCACACATAGGACGTCCGTGGCTTTCCGTGTGTGTCTGTCTGTGTCCGTGAGCACACACAGGACGTCCGTGGCTGTCTGTGTCCGCCAGCACACACAGGACGTCCGTGGCTGTCCCTCAGTACACATATCAGCACGTTGGTCCTTGGACTCAGCATGCTGGCCGTTCCTGTGGACTGTTTGGGTGATTTTGTCCCAAGTGGGCTGTCTGTTCAGTACACACAATACGTCCGTGGGTGTCCGCCAGCACACACAGGACGTCTGTGGCTGTTTGTGGCTGTCCGTCAGCACACACAGGACGTCTGTGTGTGTCTGTGTGTGTCTGTCAGCACACACAGGACGTTCGTGTGTGTCCGTAAGCATACACATGACGTCCGTGGCTGTACGTGTGTGTCCGTCAGCCACCCAAAGGACGTCTGTGGCTGTCCATCAGTATACATATCAGCACGCTGGTCCTTGGACTCAGCACGCTGGCCCTTCCCGTGGCCTGTTTGGGTGATTTTGGCCCACGTGGGCTGTCTGTTCCGTACACACAGGACGTCCGTGTTTGTCCGTCAGCACACACAGGACCTCCGTGTGTGTCCGTCAGCACACACAGGACGTTCGTGGCTGTGCGTGTGTCCGTGTGTGTCTGTCAGCACACACATGACGTCTGTGGCTGTCCATCAGTACACACATCAGCACGTTGGTCCTTTGACTCTGCACGCTGACCCTTCCTGTGGACTGTTTCGGGTAATTTTGGCCCTCATGGGCTGTTTGTTCAGTACACA
>NW_022610350.1:0-26263 GCF_000309985.2 Brassica rapa | reverse complement strand
ATATATGATCATGGACCAGCCAGCTGATGGAGATAGAGATGGCGAGTTTAGAGATGAACCAGCTGAAGAAGATGAGGTCTTAACCATTCCTAAAGGTCCCATGACTCGAGCCAGAGCTAGGAAACTCAAAGAAGCTATTGGAGGACTAATCAGGAAGTCCTTGGAGCAAGAAGAATGTCTTGGAGGAAGCTTGATACTTCAAGATACGCTTATCACCATTCAAGCCATCTTACCATCAAGTTGAGTATCATCTAGGCTAGCAAGCTATGTGTGCTCTTTTCCTATCATTGTTTTTGTCCCATTGGGTTTTGCAATGATAGGTTTTTAACGAGGCCATAGTCTTGCTATCTTATCACCTAGTTGATACTCTCGGACCAAACCACATGAAGAACCTTATGCTATCTTTATTTCTAAGTATTTATGTCTTTCATTTTCGAAAACTCTATCTAAGTTATGTCTTTATTTCTACATTAATTGGAGGAGCCTGTTCCTTTGATTTCGAAATGCTTGGAGCCTGTTCCAAGCCTTTCACTATATATATGTGTAACTCGGCAACCCTAGCATCTATCAAGTTTTCTTTCACTTAAACCTTTGTGTTTTCTTCTCCCTTGCTTTCACGAGTTAAGAGAGTGTCTGGTGTGTAGTATCCAGTCTGTTGGTGTGTAATATCCAACGCCCAAGGGCTTTAGAAAGGTGTGTCATATCCGATCTAAGTCTAGGAGTATCAAGGAGCCTTTCCGCAGCCTCTTGTGTCACCATTCGATCCACAGCCTTGATAAACTTGAGTCTTTGATTCGTTTATGCAAGGATCTATCCAAACCATCCAGAGAAGGGTCCTAGGATCTCATTAAGTGGTATCAGAGCACTCTGGAAGGGGAGTTTCGATTTCTCTTTTGTTTGTTCATAAGATCTACTCTTTGTCGATTCATATTTGTTTTGATCAATCGGTTCTTGTGTGTTTATTCTCATTTGATCTGCTTGTTTCATTATCAGGATTGCTAGATCTGATTGTTTCGTGTCTCATATTGATAGATCTAAGAATTTCGATCAAGTTTTAAACAAAAACCTTTCACATTCTTGTCGATTACGTTATCTTTTGCTTGATCCGAAAGTTTCTTGTGATTGTGTGACTCGATCTGTTGTTAGAATCATAGATCAGGACTTGATTATCTCATTTCATCATCCGTTGAATCTGATCTGTTATTGTTTCAATTTCGAAAGTTATAAAATTCAAATCGTCGCGTGTTGATCAAGTATCTTCATTTGCCGCTTTGTTTGAATACTTTGTTTCCTTATTTGAATCTTGAGTTCTGAATTCTTTTGAACTACTTACTGGTTCAATTTTTCGTATATCAGGAAGCAATGGGGTCTGAGGAGGATGATGAAACCTTTGTGCGAAGGAATAAGTTGTTGCAAGAAGCAATCACCAAACAAGTGATGGAAGCGATGGTGAAGTTGCTGGAAGAGAAGTATGATCAGAGACCGAATGATGGGCAAGGACAAGCATCTGGTTCAAGACGTGAGCAAAGAAGAAACAGACAAGGTCAGCGTGAGCATGCTGGATCAGAAGAGACTGATAACTTCTATGAGAGAAGTAGCCATAGCTCCGGTTCAAGACGTAGCAGTAGAAGATCTCGACATGATCATGAGGGTCGAAGGTATAGACGCAATGAGCTATCTGGACTAAAGCTTAAGATCCCTCCTTTCCATGGTAAAGCTGATCCAGATGCCTATCTTGAGTGGGAAAAGAAGATAGAACTCGTTTTCAACTGTCAGCATTACTCAGAGACTAAGAAGATTCAAGTAGCTGCTACCGAATTCAATGACTATGCTTTGAGCTGGTGGGATCAGTTGGTTACAAACAAGAGGCGCAATGGTGAATTTCCCATTGAAACATGGGCAGAGATGAAAGCTGTGATGCGCAAGAGGTTTGTACCAAGTCATTATCACCGTGATCTTCATCAAAAGCTGAGACTGCTCACACAAGGAACAAAGTCTGTAGAGGAATACTTTCAAGAGATGGAGTTGCTTATGCTAAGAGCTTGTGTATCTGAGGACAGTGAAGCTACTATGGCACGATTTCTTGGTGGACTCAACCGTGAGATACAAGATAGAGTGGAGATGCAACACTACTTGGAGATAGAGGAGATGCTACACAAAGCTATCTTGGTGGAGCAGCAAGTTAAGAGAAGAAGTTATGCGCGTGGCAGCTATGGTTCCAGTAGATACCAGACCTCTAAGGAAGATAAACCGAGCTATCAAAAGGAGAGCAAGCCACAGCCAAAAGAAGAATCCAAGTCTAGTAGCATCTACAACAAAGATAAGGGTAAAGTGGAAGCTACAAGCTCGCGTGCAAGAGATGTGAAGTGTTTTAAGTGCCAAGGGCGTGGGCACTATGCTAATGAGTGCACCAACAAACGTGTGATGATCCTTCATGCCAATGGAGAATATGAATCTGCTGATGAGGAGACAGAGGCCGAAGAAGATCACAGTTCAGAAGAGGAGTATGTTGCCAACCCGGTTGCTGGAAGGTTGCTAGTTGCTAGAAGAACCTTGAGTCTTCAAAGCAAGACCGAAGAGATGGAGCAAAGAGAGAATCTCTTCTATACTAGATGTCTAGTGCAAGGAAAGGTCTGTAGTCTTATTGTGGATGGAGGCAGTTGTGTCAACGTTGCGAGTGAGACTATGGTTAAAAAGTTGGGATTGAGGGTCCAGAAGCATCCTAAACCATATAGGCTCCAATGGCTCAATGAAGAGGGCGAGATGAGAGTATCTACTCAGGTTATGGTTCCCTTAGCCATTGGTAAATATGAAGATGAGATTCTTTGTGATGTGTTGCCTATGGAAGCTGGACACATTCTCCTTGGAAGGCCGTGGCAATCAGATAGACGTGTGATACATGATGGGTATGCCAACAAGCACACTTTTGAGTTTAAAGGGAGAAAGACAGTTCTTGTGCCTATGACTCCTAAGGAAGTTCAGGTTGATCAGCTCCAACTACAAAAGAAGAAAGAGATTGATCTTCCCGCTGAATCAACAAAGCAACTAAACTTCTATGCCAAGTCTGGTGATGTTAAAAGATCTCTCTGCTCTAACCTTCCTATTCTTTTGTTTATCTATAAGGAATCACTCTTGACTACTAATAACATTGCACCGGAGTATCCGAGTGAGGTGTCAGCTCTTTTACAGGAATTTGAAGATGTATTTCCTGAAGATAATCCAATTGGTTTGCCACCTATTCGTGGGATTGAGCATCAGATTGACTTTGTACCAGGAGCTACTCTTCCCAACAGACCAGCATACAGGACTAATCCGGTGGAAACCAAGGAGCTACAAAGACAGGTTGAGGAACTAATGGAGAAAGGCCATATCCGTGAGAGTATGAGCCCATGTGCTGTGCCTGTGCTCCTTGTGCCTAAGAAAGATGGGAGCTGGCGCATGTGTGTTGATTGTAGAGCAATCAACAACATAACAGTGAAGTATCGCCACCCTATTCCTAGATTAGATGATATGCTTGATGAATTGCATGGTTCTAGTGTCTTTTCTAAGATAGATTTGAAGAGTGGATATCATCAAATTAGAATGAAAGAGGGAGATGAGTGGAAAACAGCCTTTAAGACTAAGCATGGGTTGTATGAGTGGTTAGTCATGCCTTTTGGATTAACCAATGCTCCTAGTACTTTTATGAGATTGATGAACCATGTGCTTAGATCCTTCATAGGCTTGTTTGTGGTAGTATACTTTGATGATATCCTTGTCTACTCTAAGAGTTTAGAAGAGCATATAAAACATCTTAGGACTGTTCTTGAT
This sequence comes from Brassica rapa, assembly GCF_000309985.2. Classification (NCBI taxonomy): domain Eukaryota; kingdom Viridiplantae; phylum Streptophyta; class Magnoliopsida; order Brassicales; family Brassicaceae; genus Brassica; species Brassica rapa. The sequence goes on along the minus strand of NW_022610350.1, from coordinate 22,453 downwards.
GTCTTGAGGAAAGAAAAGCTATTTGCTAATCTTAAGAAATGCACTTTCTGTACGGATAACTTGGTCTTTTTAGGCTTTGTTGTGAGTGCAGATGGAGTAAAGGTAGATCAGGAGAAGGTGAGAGCAATTCAAGAATGGCCAATTCCAAAGACTATAAGTGAAGTGAGGAGCTTCCACGGCCTTGCTGGTTTCTACAGGCGGTTTGTTAAAGACTTTAGCACTATAGCAGCTCCCTTGACTGAAGTGATAAAGAAAGAAGTCGGATTCAAGTGGGGAGAAGCACAAGAGACTGCCTTCCAATGCCTTAAAGAGAAGCTTACTCACGCCCCTCTTCTTATACTACCAGATTTTAATAAAACCTTTGAGATTGAATGTGATGCTTCTGGTATTGGAGTGGGTGCTGTTTTGATGCAGGAAAAGAGACCCATAGCTTATTTCAGTGAGAAGCTTGGAGGCGCCACTCTCAACTATGCAACTTATGATAAGGAGTTGTATGCCTTGGTGAGAGCTTTGCAGACTTGGCAGCATTACTTGTGGCCCAAGGAGTTTGTGATACACACTGATCATGAGTCTCTCAAGTACTTGAAAGGACAGAACAAGCTCAGCAAGAGACACGCAAGATGGGTAGAATTCATAGAAACTTTCCTTATGTCATCAAGTACAAACAAGGTAAAGAAAATATAGTTGCTGATGCACTATCCGAAGGTATGTTCTCTTAAACACTCTTGATGCTAAGCTGTTAGGTTTTGAGCAAATTAAAGATATGTATGAATCTGATCCAGATTTTAAAGAAGCTTATAACTCTTGTGAGAAATTTGCTGCTGGACATTATTTTAGACATGATGGATTCCTCTTTTATGATAATAGACTGTGTGTGCCTAATTGCTCTTTGAGAGATTTGTTTGTTAGGGAATCACATGGGGGAAGTCTCATGGGTCACTTTGGTATTGCAAAGACTCTTAAAACCTTGCAGGATCATTTCTTTTGGCCTCGGATGAAAAGTGATGTGGAGAAACTATGTGAGAGATGTGCAACTTGCAAGCAAGCTAAGTCTAAAGTTCAGTCTCACGGTTTGTATACTCCTCTCCCTATTCCTTATCATCCTTGGAATGACATATCTATGGATTTCATTGTTGGATTGCCTAGAACTAGAACTGGGAAGGATTCCATCTTTGTTGTTGTTGACAGGTTCTCAAAAATGGCACATTTTATAGCATGTCACAAAACTGATGATGCATTACATGTAGCTAATCTATTCTTTAAGGAGATTGTGCGTTTACATGGCATGCCTAGGACCATAGTTTCTGATAGAGATACTAAGTTTCTTAGTTATTTTTGGAAAACTCTTTGGTCTAAGCTAGGCACTAAGTTGTTGTTCTCCACTACTTGTCATCCGCAAACTGATGGACAGACTGAAGTAGTTAATAGAACTTTAGGAACACTCTTGCGTGCATTCATTAAAAAGAATCTGAAATCTTGGGAAGACTATCTGCCACATTGTGAGTTTGCATATAATCATGCTGTGCATTCTGCTTCTAAGTTTTCACCTTTTGAAATTGTTTATGGGTTCAATCCCACCTCTCCTTTGGATTTAATCCCTTTACCTGAGTGTGAAAGGGTTAGTTTGGATGGCAAAAAGAAGGCAGAGATGGTGAAACAACTTCACGAGCAAGCTAGGCTCAACATTGAAGAGAAAACTAAGCAGTATGTCAAGCATGCCAACAAAGGAAGGCGTGAGATGGTCTTTAAGGAGGGTGATAAAGTTTGGGTTCATTTGAGAAAAGAGAGGTTTCCTAATGAGAGGAAGTCAAAGCTTATGCCAAGAATTGATGGACCTTTTGAGATCACAAAGAAGATCAGCAACAATGCCTACAAGATTGATCTCCAAGATGAACCTGATTTGAGGTCAAATCCTTTTCAAGAAGGAGGGGATGATATGATCATGGACCAGCCAGCTGATGGAGATAGAGATGGCGAGTTTAGAGATGAACCAGCTAAAGAAGATGAGGTCTTAACCATTCCTAAAGGTCCCATGACTCGAGCCAGAGCTAGGAAACTCAAAGAAGCTATTGGAGGACTAATCAGGAAGTCCTTGGAGCAAGAAGAATGTCTTGGAGGAAGCTTGATACTTCAAGATACGCTTATCACCATTCAAGCCATCTTACCATCAAGTTGAGTATCATCTAGGCTAGCAAGCTATGTGTGCTCTTTTCCTATCATTGTTTTTGTCCCATTGGGTTTTGCAATGATAGGTTTTTAACGAGGCCATAGTCTTGCTATCTTATCACCTAGGTGATACTCTCGGACCAAACCACATGAAGAACCTTATGCTATCTTTATTTCTAAGTATTTATGTCTTTCATTTTCGAAAACTCTATCTAAGTTATGTCTTTATTTCTACATTAATTGGAGGAGCCTGTTCCTTTGATTTCGAAATGCTTGGAGCCTGTTCCAAGCCTTTCACTATATATATGTGTAACTCGGAAACCCTAGCCTCCATCATGTTTTCTTTCACTTAAACCTTTGTGTTTTCTTCTCCCTTGCTTTCACGAGTTAAGAGAGTGTCTGGTGTGTAGTATCCAGTCTGTTGGTGTGTAATATCCAACGCCCAAGGGCTTTAGAAAGGTGTGTCATATCCGATCTAAGTCTAGGAGTATCAAGGAGCCTTTCCGCAGCCTCTTGTGTCACCATTCGATCCACAGCCTTGATAAATTTGAGTCTTTGATTCGTTTATGCAAGGATCTATCCAAACCATCCAGAGAAGGGTCCTAGGATCTCATTATGGTGCAAAAGTATCTAGGTAGTCTTCTCCATATACTTGTGTGTATCCTCTTGCCACTAGTCTGGTCTTTTTCCTTTCTGGCTTCCCATTTGCAAGGTACTTGATGGTATGTATGAGTCTGCTAGTCACGGCTTTCTTCCCTTTTGGAAGCTCTGTCTCATACCAGGTGTTATTCCTTTCCATGGCCCCCATTTCATCATCCACTGAGCTCTTCCATTCATCATCCTCCATAGCTTCTGCATACGTTTTTGGTATCCATTCCTGGTCCAATGAACTCACAAAGACTTGATGTTCTTCTGGATATTGAGCAAGGGTGCATACTCCACTTACTGGATGTGCCACGGCTTGAGCATTGTAGTAGATTCTTGTCTTAACCCAATCTGAAGCCGGTCTCCTGATCCTTGTACTTCTTCTTAGGGCTGGTGTCTGCTCAGGTTCACTACCTTGAGCTTCAGTTTCTGGTTGTTCCATCTCATCTTGATCATGAGACAATACTGAGTTTTCTTCAGGTTGAGCTTGCGCAGATTGTTCAGGGTGATCTTGCGCAGATTGTTCTCCATTGCCCCCCTCATGATCATGATGAGAGACTTCATTATCTCGTACCTCAGCTCCATCATGCTGAGGGGTAGTATCCCGGCTCTTTTCTGGTTCCCTTGGTAAGCTGATGCCAAGTCTTTCCATAAGAACTTTCAGGTTGTTAGCTCTGTCCGAGGCAGAATGAGATAGATCTTTGAGTTCTCCCCAACTCTTCTCATCATAGTAGGCCTTGGATTCCATGAACTTAACATCTCTGGATACTAGGACTCTCCTTGTTTCTGGTACGTAGCATTTGTACCCTTTCTGATGTGTGGAGTACCCAATGAACATGGCCTTTGTGCTCTTTGCTTCTAGCTTGTTCCTTAGTTCTCCTGGAATCAAAACAAAACACACACACCCAAACACACGCAAATGGTCAATGGATGATCTAGATTTGTTTAGTACCTCATAGGGAGTGGCATCAAGGAGGACTCTTGTAGGTGTGCGGTTGATTAGATAGGTGGCCGTGACCACTGCATCTCCCCAAAAACGTTTAGGTACATTGGCATGGAACATCATACTCCTCGCCACTTCCATCAAGTGTCTATTCTTTCTCTCAGCCACTCCATTTTGTTGAGGTGTATAAGGGCAGCTAGTTTGTTGAATGATTCCATGTGAGGCTAGGTGTTGTTTGAAGGCTGTGCTAGTATACTCACCACCATTATCTGATCTAAGAATTTTGATCTTAACATTGAAATGGTTAGTTATATAACTCTGAAAGTTTTTAAAAGCTTCTAGCACTCTATCCTTAGATTGCAACAAAGTGATCCATGTGTATTTAGATTTTTCATCAATGAATGTCACAAAATATTTATGTTGCTCTCTAGATGCACATGGGGCAGTCCATACGTCAGAGTGTATGAGATCAAAGCAATTATCATATTGAGTCTTTGATTTAGGAAACACAGTTCTACAATGTTTTCCTAAGATACAAGCCTCACAATCACTTTTAAAAGAGATGCTAGGTAACAGGATGTTCAAGGCATGAGAATGAGGATGTCCTAGTCTAGCATGCCATATTACATCTTTAGGGAATTCAGAAACAGAATGAAAAACAGGAAATAAATCAGTTGCGGATCTTGTGTCCTCAAGCAAGTACAAGTCTCCCTTGGTAACACCTTTGCCAAGCAACTTACTAGAATCAATATCCTGAAAGTACACACTGTTAGGCGTGAATGTAACTTGACAATTGAGATCATTAGTTACTTTCTTAACAGATAATAGATTTGAAGCAAAGGTGGGCATATAGAAAGCCTTAGTTTCTTTATCAAATAGTTTAAGATTACCTACACCTTTTATTGGGATTTTATCTCCATTTGCTATCATCACATTTCCTAAGGCCGGTTCTATGTTTTTAATCAGTTCTAAATCACTTATCATGTGATGAGAAGCACCAGAATCTATAACTAAGGGCTTAGCCGATTTAAAAACTCTTATAGTGCCATTAGCAGTATGTGAAGCATTAAGAGAAACACCAAGGGTTTTAGATATACCAGATTCTTTTAGAGCCTTGATGAGAGCAGTTAGGTCAGACTTCTTGATGGTCTCATCCAGGTTGGCCCTTGGCGTGGCATAGCCTGATGTGGAGGCAGTTGCACTTCCCACACCTATGTTGCTTATGCCCATGGTGATTGGTGTTGTTGGCTCAGCACCATCAGCTGAGAAGTTGGCCCTTGCATCTTGATATTGAGAGCGAGTCTCCCTAAACTTGCTGGGCTTAAGGTGGGGATGGAGTATCCAGCATTTGTCCTTCAAGTGACCCTTCTTCTTGCAGTGGTCACAGGTCAGGCCTTTCCTCTCATCTTGTTTGTAAGCCGCCTTGTTTGCCATTGCTTGTTCTGCTTGATGCGCCATGCTTAAGTCTCCCTTGCCACCAAACAAGCCCACTGAGCCTTCTTCCTTCTGGATTTGAGCACATACTTCATCCAGGTCAGGTAGCTTGTCAGCTCTTAGGATGTGCTTGATCAAGCTCCCATAAGATGGGTTAAGAGTGAGCAGCAGTCCAAACACTCTGTCCTCCTCACGCCTGGTTAGAAGCGTGGCATGGTCAGTGGTGTGTGGTCTTAGCAGTTCCATCTCTGCCCAAAGAGACCTAAACTTGCCAAAGTGTGGTTGAAACTCCACATCTCCTTGGTTGAGCGCATTGATGGCTCTCTTCACTTCAAAGACTCTTGTGAGGTTGGAGACATTTCCATACACTTTGTAAAGTGTATCCCACAGCTGTTTGGTAGTCTCACAGTAAGAGTAAGACTCCATGATGGCGGGTTCAAGAGAGCTGAGGAGCACTGTGAGAACCATGAGGTCTTCCTGAGCCCACTTGTCTTCATCAGCTACCACCATCTCCTGTCCATCTTCTCCTTGGTTGGTTTGTTTTGGAGCCGCTTCTGCTGAGACATGACTCCACAAACCCTTTCCTCCAAGGGAAATTTTCACCATCCTGGCCCATAAGAGGTAGTTGATCCCCTTCAGAGTCACAGGTATGCTGATGCGGTTGTTGTTGTTGTTGTTGTTGTTGTTCTCCATCTTGAGGATCCAAAGAACGGCAAGAAAGGAAACAGAGATTTGTTTTGCGGAAGTAGATAAAGGTTTCAAGAGCTTTGATGCTCTGATACCATGATAAACTGAATGAGTTATAAGAGTGGCTTGTGTGATTTATCAAGAACAAAGAGAAGAGATAGCTAGGGTTTTACTAAGAATCCGAGAGAGAGAGAGAGAGAGAGAGATTTCGAAAACATAAGAGAGAAGTGAGGAAGTATATTTCCTTGATCCATTTGGTTCTGATTACATACCTTAAATAGATACAACAATGAATAAACTAATGGCAAGTTGACATAGAAGAAAAGAATAAACAAAGAGGACTGATCAAGGCAGGGTGCGCACAGCAAAGGTGGAAAGCGACAGCACCAAACGGCTCTCTCTCCTTTGAACCACCTTGTCTTCTTCTTCAACGGATCCCTTCTCTTGGCCGACATCTTTTAAATATCTTAAGGCAAGTATAACATCCTTCTTGATCACATATAAGTCTCCTCTTGTCTTGCACGCCAAGTTAGTTCACACTTGTACGGACAGGCTCACTTTGATCACTCCGGATGTATGTCTTGACTTGATTTCTTCTTCCTCTATGTCATTCATGCTTTCATGTCAACAAACTCTCCTTTGGATTTAATTCCTTTACCTGAGTGTGAAAGGGTCAGCGTTGATGGCAAAAAGAAGGCAGAGATGGTGAAACAACTCCACGAGCAGGCTAGGCTCAACATTGAGGCAACAACCAAACAGTATGTTAAGCATGCTAACAAAGGAAGACGTGAGATGGTCTTTGAAGTGGGTGATCAGGTCTGGATTCACCTAAGGAAAGAGAGATTTCCCAATGAAAGGAAGTCCAAGCTGATGCCGCGGATTGATGGACCTTTTGAGGTCATAAGGAAGATCAGCAACAATGCCTACAAACTGGATTTGCAAGGTAAGTATGATGTGAGTAATAGCTTCAATGTTACTGACTTGATCCCTTTTATTGCAGATGAGCCAGATTTGAGGACAAATCCTTTTCAAGTGGGAGGGGATGATATGATCATGGATCAGCTAGTTGATAAAGATGAAGAAGGAGAGACTGAAGACACACTAGCTGAAGAGGAAGCTGTCCTAGCTATTCCCACAGGTCCTATTACTCGTGCAATGACAAGGAGACTCAAGGAAGCTATTGGAAACATACTGAAGATCTCTAAGGAGCAAGAAGACTGTCTTGGTAGAAGCTTGAGCCACCAAGACACACTCATCACCATTCATGTGATCTTACCATCAAGCTGATCATCATCTAGGCAAGTGGCTTGGTATACTCTTTTTCCCTTGATTAGTTTTGTCCCACTGGGTTTTCTAATCAAGGTTTTTAATGAGGTATCAAGTTCACTTACACATTCCTAGTTGATGTATCTTGGATGCAACTCGGCCTAAGGCATCTTGGACCGACTTCATCATCTATCTTATATTATGTTTTAGTCTAAGTGTTGTGTTATTAATTTGAAACCGTGTGGAGCCTTTTCCTTTATGTTTTCTTATGTTTTCGAGACCTTGTGCATGTACAAGGATCTCTCTATATAAGTGTATCACAAACCCTCATTCTAATCTAAGTTATCTTTTGTTTAAACCTTGTGTTTTCTTCTCCCTTGCTTTCACGAGTTAAGAGAGTGTCTGGTGTGTAGTATCCAGTCTGTTGGTGTGTAATATCCAACGCCCAAGGGCTTTAGAAAGGTGTGTCATATCCGATCTAAGTCTAGGAGTATCAAGGAGCCTTTCCGCAGCCTCTTGTGTCACCATTCGATCCACAGCGTTGATAAACTTGAGTCTTTGATTCGTTTATGCAAGGATCTATCCAAGCCATCCAGAGAAGGGTCCTAGGATCTCATTAGAATCACTTTGTAAGAAGCTTGATTTGGATACATAAAATGGTGGAGAAACACCAGGAAGTTGAATAAATCTCATAGGAGTTGGGATGAAGAAGTTATCCCACTTTCTAATCAGGTGATTCCAGTTTCCCAGTTTGGGAATAGGACAGCTTCTTCGTCGTTCCAATAACACCAGGATGAATCACTTTGTAAGAAGCTTGATTTGGATACATAAAGTGGTGGAGAATCACCAGGAAGTTGAATTAATCTCATAGGAGTTGGAATGAAAAAGTTATCCCACTTTCTAATCAGGTGATTCCAGTTTCCCAGTTTGGGAATAGGACAGCTTCTTCGTCGTTCCAATAACACCAGGATGAATCAATATGTAAGAAGCTTGATTTGGATACATAAAATGGTGGAGAAACACCAGGAAGTTGAATAAATATCATAGGAGTTGGGATGAAGAAGTTATCCCACTTTCTAATCAGGTGATTCCAGTTTCCCAGTTTGGGAATAGGACAGCTTCTTCGGCGTTCCAATCAAACCAGGATGAATCACTTTGTAAGCAGCTTGACTTGGATACATAAAGTGTTGGAGAATCACCAGGAAGTTGAATTAATCTCATAGGAGTTGGGATGAAGAAGTTATCCCACTTTCTAATCAGGTGATTCCAGTTTCCCAGTTTGGGAATAGGACAGCTTCTTCGTCGTTCCAATCAAACCAGGATGAATCACTCTGTAAGGATCTTGATTTAAATACATAAAGTGTTGGAGAATCACCAGGAAGTTGAATAAATCTCATAGGAGTTGGGATGAAGAAGTTATCCCACTTTCTAATCAGGTGATTCCAGTTTCCCAGTTTGGGAATAGGATAGCTTCTTCGTCGTTCCAATAACACCAGGATGAATCACTATGTAAGAAGCTTGATTTGGATAAATAAAATGGTGGAGAAACACCAGGAAGTTGAATAAATATCATAGGAGTTGGGATGAAGAAGTTATCCCACTTTCTAATCAGGTGATTCCAGTTTCCCAGTTTGGGAATAGGACAGCTTCTTCGGCGTTCCAATCAAACCAGGATGAATCACTTTGTAAGAAGCTTGATTTGGATACATAAAGTGGTGGAGAATCACCAGGAAGTTGAATTAATCTCATAGGAGTTGGGATGAAGAAGTTATCCCACTTTCTAATCAGGTGATTCCAGTTTCCCAGTTTGGGAATAGGACAGCTTCTTCGTCGTTCCAATAACACCAGGATGAATCACTTTGTAAGAAGCTTAGTTTGGATACATAAAGTGGTGTAGAATCACCAGGAAGTTGAATAAATCTCATAGGAGTTGGGATGAAGAAGTTATCCCACTTTCTAATCAGGTGATTCCAGTTTCCCAGTTTGGGAATAGGACAGCTTCTTCTCGTTCCAATAACACCAGGATGAATCACTTTGTAAGAAGCTTGATTTGGATACATAAAGTGGTGGAGAATCACCAGGAAGTTGAATAAATCTCATAGGAGTTGGGATGAAGAAGTTATCCTCCATTCAAATCAGGTGATTCCAGTTTCCCAGTTTGGGAATAGGACAGCTTCTTCGTCGTTCCAATCAAACCAGGATGAATCACTCTGTAAGAAGCTTGATTTGGATACATAAAGTGTTGGAGAATCACCAGGAAGTTGAATAAATCTCATAGGAGTTGGGATGAAGAAGTTATCCCACTTTCTAATCAGGTGATTCCAGTTTCCCAGTTTGGGAATAGGACAGCTTCTTCGGCGTTCCAATCAAACCAGGATGAATCACTTTGTAAGAAGCTTGATTTGGATACATAAAGTGGTGGAAATCACCAGGAAGTTGAATAAATCTCATAGGAGTTGGGATGAAGAAGTTATCCCACTTTCTAATCAGGTGATTCCAGTTTCCCAGTTTGGGAATAGGACAGCTTCTTCGTCGTTCCAATAACACCAGGATGAATCACTTTGTAAGAAGCTTTATTTGGATACATAAAGTGGTGGAGAATCACCAGGAAGTTGAATTAATCTCATAGGAGTTGGGATGAAGAAGTTATCCCACTTTCAAATCAGGTGATTCAAGTTTCCCAGTTTGGGAATAGGACAGCTTCTTCGTCGTTCCAATCAAACCATGATGAATCACTTTGTAAGAAGCTTGATTTGGATACATAAATGGTGGAGAATCACCAGGAAGTTCAATTAATCTCAAAGGAGTTGGGATGAAGAAGTTATCCCACTTTCTAATCAGGTGATTCAAGTTTCCCAGTTTGGGAATAGGACAGCTTCTTCGTCGTTCCAATCATACCATGATGAATCACATTGTAAGAAGCTTGATTTGGATACATAAAGTGTTGGAGAATCACCAGGAAGTTGAATAAATCTCATAAGAGTTGGGATGAAGAAGTTATCCCACTTTCTAATCAGGTGATTCCAGTTTCCCAGTTTGGGAATAGGACAGCTTCTTCGTCGTTCCAATCAAACCAGGATGAATCACTTTGTAAGAAGCTTGATTTGGATACATAAAGTGTTGGAGAATCACCAGGAAGTTGAATAAATCTCATAGGAGTTGGGATGAAGAAGTTATCCCACTTTCTAATCAGGTGATTCCAGTTTCCCAGTTTGGGAATAGGACAGCTTCTTCGTCGTTCCAATCAAACCAGGATGAATCACTCTGTAAGAAGCTTGATTTGGATACATAAAGTGTTGGAGAATCACCAGGAAGTTGAATAAATCTCATAGGAGTTGGGATGAAGAAGTTATCCCACTTTCTAATCAGGTGATTCCAGTTTCCCAGTTTGGGAATAGGACAGCTTCTTCGTCGTTCCAATAACACCAGGATGAATCACTTTGTAAGAAGCTTGATTTGGATACATAAAGTGGTGGAGAATCACCAGGAAGTTGAATAAATCTCATAGGAGTTGGGATGAAGAAGTTATCCCACTTTCTAATCAGGTGATTCCAGTTTCCCAGTTTGGGAATAGGACAGCTTCTTCGTCGTTCCAACACCAGGATGAATCACTTTGTAAGAAGCTTGATTTGGATACATAAAGTGGTGGAGAATCACCAGGAAGTTGAATAAATCTCATAGGAGTTGGGATGAAGAAGTTATCCCACTTTCTAATCAGGTGATTCCAGTTTCCCAGTTTGGGAATAGGACAGCTTCTTCGTCGTTCCAATAACACCAGGATGAATCACTTTGTAAGAAGCTTGATTTGGATACATAAAGTGGTGGAGAAACACCAGGAAGTTGAATAAATCTCATAGGAGTTGGGATGAAGAAGTTATCCCACTTTCTAATCAGGTGATTCCAGTTTCCCAGTTTGGGAATAGGACAGCTTCTTCGTCGTTCCAATCAAACCAGGATGAATCACTTTGTAAGAAGCTTGATTTGGATACATAAAGTGTTGGAGAATCACCAGGAAGTTGAATTAATCTCATAGGAGTTGGAATGAAGAAGTTATCCCACTTTCAAATCAGGTGATTCCAGTTTCCCAGTTTGGGAATAGGACAGCTTCTTCGTCGTTCCAATCAAACCAGGATGAATCACTTTGTAAGAAGCTTGATTTGGATACATAAAATGGTGGAGAAACACCAGGAAGTTGAATAAATCTCATAGGAGTTGGGATGAAGAAGTTATCCCACTTTCTAATCAGGTGATTCCAGTTTCCCAGTTTGGGAATAGGACAGCTTCTTCGTCGTTCCAATAACACCAGGATGAATCACTTTGTAAGAAGCTTGATTTGGATACATAAAGTGGTGGAGAATCACCAGGAAGTTGAATAAATCTCATAGGAGTTGGGATGAAGAAGTTATCCCACTTTCTAATCAGGTGATTCCAGTTTCCCAGTTTTGGAATAGGACAGCTTCTTCGTCGTTCCAATAAACCAGGATGAATTACTTTGTAAGAAGCGTGATTTGAATACATAAAATGGTGGAGAATCACCAGGAAGTTGAATTAATCTCATAGGAGTTGGGATGAAGAAGTTATCCCACTTTCTAATCAGGTGATTCCAGTTTCCCAGTTTGGGAATAGGACAGCTTCTTCGTCGTTCCAATAACACCAGGATGAATCACTTTGTAAGAAGCTTGATTTGGATACATAAAGTGGTGGAGAATCACCAGGAAGTTGAATTAATCTCATAGGAGTTGGGATGAAGAAGTTATCCCACTTTCTAATCAGGTGATTCCAGTTTCCCAGTTTGGGAATAGGACAGCTTCTTCGTCGTTCCAATCAAACCAGGATGAATCACTTTGTAAGAAGCTTGATTTGGATACATAAAGTGTTGGAGAATCACCAGGAAGTTGAATAAATCTCATAGGAGTTGGGATGAAGAAGTTATCCCACTTTCTAATCAGGTGATTCCAGTTTCCCAGTTTGGGAATAGGACAGCTTCTTCGTCGTTCCAATCAAACCAGGATGAATCACTTTGTAAGAAGCTTGATTTGGATACATAAAGTGTTGGAGAATCACCAGGAAGTTGAATAAATCTCATAGGAGTTGGGATGAAGAAGTTATCCCACTTTCTAATCAGGTGATTCCAGTTTCCCAGTTTGGGAATAGGACAGCTTCTTCGTCGTTCCAATCAAACCAGGATGAATCACTTTGTAAGAAGCTTGATTTGGATACATAAAGTGTTGGAGAATCACCAGGAAGTTGAATAAATCTCATAGGAGTTGGGATGAAGAAGTTATCCCACTTTCTAATCAGGTGATTCCAGTTTCCCAGTTTGGGAATAGGACAGCTTCTTCGTCGTTCCAATAACACCAGGATGAATCACTTTGTAAGAAGCTTGATTTGGATACATAAAGTGGTGGAGAATCACCAGGAAGTTGAATAAATCTCATAGGAGTTGGGATGAAGAAGTTATCCCACTTTCTAATCAGGTGATTCCAGTTTCCCAGTTTGGGAATAGGACAGCTTCTTCGTCGTTCCAATCAAACCAGGATGAATCACTTTGTAAGAAGCTTGATTTGGATACATAAAGTGGTGGAGAATCACCAGGAAGTTGAATAAATCTCATAGGAGTTGGGATGAAGAAGTTATCCCACTTTCTAATCAGGTGATTCCAGTTTCCCAGTTTGGGAATATGACAGCTTCTTCGTCGTTCCAATCAAACCAGGATGAATCACTTTGTAAGAAGCTTGATTTGGATACATAAAGTGTTGGAGAATCACCAGGAAGTTGAATAAATCTCATAGGAGTTGGGATGAAGAAGTTATCCCACTTTCTAATCAGGTGATTCCAGTTTCCCAGTTTGGGAATAGGACAGCTTCTTCGTCGTTCCAATCAAACCAGGATGAATCACTCTGTAAGAAGCTTGATTTGGATACATAAAGTGTTGGAGAATCACCAGGAAGTTGAATAAATCTCATAGGAGTTGGGATGAAGAAGTTATCCCACTTTCTAATCAGGTGATTCCAGTTTCCCAGTTTGGGAATAGGACAGCTTCTTCGTCGTTCCAATCACCAGGATGAATCACTTTGTAAGAAGCTTGATTTGGATACATAAAGTGGTGGAGAATCACCAGGAAGTTGAATTAATCTCATAGGAGTTGGGATGAAGAAGTTATCCCACTTTCTAATCAGGTGATTCCAGTTTCCCAGTTTGGGAATAGGACAGCTTCTTCGTCGTTCCAATAACACCAGGATGAATCACTTTGTAAGAAGCTTGATTTGGATACATAAAGTGGTGGAGAATCACCAGGAAGTTGAATAAATCTCATAGGAGTTGGGATGAAGAAGTTATCCCACTTTCTAATCAGGTGATTCCAGTTTCCCAGTTTGGGAATAGGACAGCTTCTTCGTCGTTCCAATAACACCAGGATGAATCACTTTGTAAGAAGCTTGATTTGGATACATAAAATGGTGGAGAAACACCAGGAAGTTGAATAAATCTCATAGGAGTTGGGATGAAGAAGTTATCCCACTTTCTAATCAGGTGATTCCAGTTTCCCAGTTTGGGAATAGGACAGCTTCTTCGTCGTTCCAATCAAACCAGGATGAATCACTTTGTAAGAAGCTTGACTTGGATACATAAAGTGTTGGAGAATCACCAGGAAGTTGAATTAATCTCATAGGAGTTGGGATGAATGAGTTATCCCACTTTCAAATCAGGTGATTCCAGTTTCCCAGTTTGGGAATAGGATAACTTCTTCGTCGTTCCAATCAAACCAGGATGAATCACTCTGTAAGAAGCTTGATTTGGATACATAAAATGGTGGAGAAACACCAGGAAGTTGAATAAATCTCATAGGAGTTGGGATGAAGAAGTTATCCCACTTTCTAATCAGGTGATTCCAGTTTCCCAGTTTGGGAATAGGACAGCTTCTTCGTCGTTCCAATAACACCAGGATGAATCACTTTGTAAGAAGCTTGATTTGGATACATAAAGTGGTGTAGAATCACCAGGAAGTTGAATAAATCTCATAGGAGTTGGGATGAAGAAGTTATCCCACTTTCTAATCAGGTGATTCCAGTTTCCCAGTTTGGGAATAGGACAGCTTCTTCGTCGTTCCAATCAAACCAGGATGAATCACTTTGTAAGAAGCTTGATTTGGATACATAAAGTGGTGGAGAATCACCAGGAAGTTGAATAAATCTCATAGGAGTTGGGATGAAGAAGTTATCCCACTTTCTAATCAGGCGATTCCAGTTTCCCAGTTTGGGAATAGGACAGCTTCTTCGGCGTTCCAATCAAACCCGGATGAATCACTTTGTAAGAAGCTTGATTGGATACATAAAGTGTTGGAGAATCACCAGGAAGTTGAATTAATCTTATAGGAGTTGGGATGAATAAGTTATCTCACTTTCTAATCAGGTGATTCTAGTTTCCCAGTTTGGGAATAGGACAGCTTCTTCGTCGTTCCAATCAAACCAGGATTAATCACTCTGTAAGAAGCTTGATTTGGATACATAAAGTGTTGTAGAATCACCAGGAAGTTGAATAAATCTCATAGGAGTTGGGATGAAGAAGTCATCCCACTTTCTAATCAGGTGATTCCAGTTTCCCAGTTTGGGAATAGGACAGCTTCTTCGTCGTTCCAATCAAACCAGGATGAATCACTTGTAAGAAGCTTGATTTGGATACATAAAGTGTGGAGAATCACCAGGAAGTTGAATAAATCTCATAGGAGTTGGGATGAAGAAGTTATCCCACTTTCTAATCAGGTGATTCCAGTTTCCCAGTTTGGGAATAGGACAGCTTCTTCGTCGTTCCAATCAAACCAGGATGAATCACTTTGTAAGAAGCTTGATTTGGATACATAAAGTGTTGGAGAATCACCAGGAAGTTGAATAAATCTCATAGGAGTTGGGATGAAGAAGTTATCCCACTTTCTAATCAGGTGATTCCAGTTTCCCAGTTTGGGAATAGGACAGCTTCTTCGTCGTTCCAATAACACAGGATGAATCACTTTGTAAGAAGCTTGATTTGGATACATAAAGTGGTGGAGAATCACCAGGAAGTTGAATTAATCTCATAGGAGTTGGGATGAAGAAGTTATCCCACTTTCTAATCAGGTGATTCCAGTTTCCCAGTTTGGGAATAGGACAGCTTCTTCGTCGTTCCAATAACACCAGGATGAATCACTTTGTAAGAAGCTTGATTTGGATACATAAAGTGGTGGAGAATCACCAGGAAGTTGAATTAATCTCATAGGAGTTGGGATGAAGAAGTTATCCCACTTTCTAATCAGGTGATTCCAGTTTCCCAGTTTGGGAATAGGACAGCTTCTTCGTCGTTCCAATAACACCAGGATGAATCACTTTGTAAGAAGCTTGATTTGGATACATAAAGTGGTGGAGAATCACCAGGAAGTTGAATAAATCTCATAGGAGTTGGGATGAAGAAGTCATCCCACTTTCTAATCAGGTGATTCCAGTTTCCCAGTTTGGGAATAGGACAGCTTCTTCGTCGTTCCAATAACACCAGGATGAATCACTTTGTAAGAAGCTTGATTTGGATACATAAAGTGGTGGAGAATCACCAGGAAGTTGAATTAATCTCATAGGAGTTGGGATGAAGAAGTTATCCCACTTTCTAATCAGGTGATTCCAGTTTCCCAGTTTGGGAATATGACAGCTTCTTCGTCGTTCCAATCAAACCAGGATGAATCACTCTGTAAGAAGCTTGATTTGGATACATAAAGTGTTGGAGAATCACCAGGAAGTTGAATAAATCTCATAGGAGTTGGGATGAAGAAGTTATCCCACTTTCTAATCAGGTGATTCCAGTTTCCCAGTTTGGGAATAGGACAGCTTCTTCGTCGTTCCAATCAAACCAGGATGAATCACTCTGTAAGAAGCTTGATTTGGATACATAAAGTGTTGGAGAATCACCAGGAAGTTGAATAAATCTCATAGGAGTTGGGATGAAGAAGTTATCCCACTTTCTAATCAGGTGATTCCAGTTTCCCAGTTTGGGAATAGGACAGCTTCTTCGTCGTTCCAATCAAACCAGGATGAATCACTCTGTAAGAAGCTTGATTTGGATACATAAAGTGTTGGAGAATCACCAGGAAGTTGAATAAATCTCATAGGAGTTGGGATGAAGAAGTTATCCCACTTTCTAATCAGGTGATTCCAGTTTCCCAGTTTGAGAATAGGACAGCTTCTTCGGCGTTCCAATCAAACCAGGATAAATGACTCTGTAAGAAGCTTGATTTGGATACATAAAGTGTTGGAGAATCACCAGGAAGTTGAATAAATCTCATAGGAGTTGGGATGAAGAAGTTATCCCACTTTCTAATTATGAGATTTGTAGAGTTCTCTTCTCTTGTTGTATGTGTGCGTGAATACTCCAATGGAGAAAGATGAGAGCTTGTTCTAGGTGATTTATGAAGAGAGATTGATGAGAGTGTTTATGAGAGAATAAGAGACTTAGGAACAAAGATTAAGAGACTGAGAAATTAGGAGAATAAGAGATTAGAGATTAGGGTTTGAGATTCAAGAACAAGTTTATCATTTATGAAGTGGAGAGGGGAAATCCCCCTTACTCCCTTAGGAGTTACAAAACGTTCACAACAATGCCTTATATAGGCTTTTACACTTTGCAATCATAAACCCTTAATCTAAGGGATAGAAATGACTTGAGAAATGGATGGCTTGGATGTAGTCTTGTTTCTGGTCAAAGGGAGCACGAGATGGTAGCTGATTGGTGGAGAGGAGCTGCTGCCTGATTGGTTATGCTAAGGCTCCCATGAACCTTTACTCACATATGTGTCTAGATTCATGGTCCAACTTGCTTTCCCTTTACATCTCATGACAGGCTGTCCTTGGACCACGCCCTCTCTCCTTTCCCTTGCTTTCCAACAGTCACAAAGAAGATAAGGTCGTCTGATTGCTCTTGGAAACCAACGCCCTAAGTTTGCACAGCTTCTGGTGAGTTTCCCGGATGTGTGGTCGAGAGGTGTGGTCGTACGGTCGATGGTACGGATCTCCTGTCCGTACCACTCGCCCTATTTATGCCCAATACTCTTCCTCCTTCTTCTGATCAGTCTAAGTCCCTCCTGGACTTATCTTCACAAGATAACTACTTCAGAACACTTCTGAAGCTTGATTGAACTCTTCTGGACATCTTCTAGAGCTTGCCCTATCATTGTACAAGCTCCATCTTCTCTTCAGTTCAACACTCCCCCTCAAGCTTGACTTTAGGAGATCCTAAGCCAAGCTTGGAACTCTGAAGAGTCTCCCTCATTAAAACCTTACAAGGAAAACCCATTGGGACAAAACCTTGTAAGGGAAAAAGAGTAGAGCTCTCCAAAGCCTAGGGATTGGCCAGTGAACTCTTGTGCCTTAGAACCAGTGTGGTTGGACACAAGAAGCTCTGGATCACGGCCTAACAGGTGCAGCAACTCTTCACAGCTTTGCGCACACTTCACACTTCAGCTTCACCTCTTCATGGAACCGGTTTGAAGTCTCCCCCTCTCAACTGACTTCACAGCCATCTTAGAGAAGCTAGGACACGACCAGATCATCTTCAAAACACTAGTGAGGCTGATCAACACTTCACACACGGCTTGCCCTCTTCATAGAACTGGTTTGGATCTCCCCCTCTCAACAGACTTCTCAGCCATCTTAGAGAAGCTAGGAACTGACCAGGAACATCTTTAGTGAGGCTCAAGCAATGGTACCTGATACATTATCCCAAAGGTGCATCAGTACCTATCAAAAACAAGAAAATGAATATCCTGCATCACACTTGATGCACACAATCTCACAATTCAATCATAATCATCTTAAGTATCTTTTCAAGCACAAGCAATGAATAAGATGAATGAAATAGATTGAAAAGAGTTTTAAAAGTCTAAGGGAACTTCCCTTGTGTTTTTGTGAGTTTCCAAACTCTCTCAATGCACCATCTTCATGGCATCATCAACTTCTTGGAAAGGCAGAATGGATTCATCAGCTTCTCCTCAATCACCTCTCATTGAAGCCGCATTGATGGAGAGCCTTCCTCTTCACTCGCCAAGGCTGCTCTGAACAGCCTCTTGCCTAGACACGCCACTGACTTGGTCCGGTTGATGATCCTTGTAGAAGCTTTTGCAAAAGACTTGTTACTGACCATGGATCATATGCATTAAGACTCCCCCTCAAGCTTAGAACCGAAACTAGAAGGAGCTAAGCTTGTGATGATCCTATGCATCTCCATGGTCTAATAACTATCATCTTTCATGATAGCTTTCTTCTTGTGAGTTTACTCTCTTCCTTAACCAGGAACTAGGGTGTTTGAATCACCATAGAGAGTCTCACAAAACACACTTCTCATTGCATAATGACCCATGCTACACTTCCTGTAGTCTTTGGACTGGATATGTCCAATGGTATTATGCAATGGCCATCTCTCATGCATTATCAATCACACTACACTTCCTGTAGATTATGGACTAACATGTCCTAGTGATGATATGCAATGGCACAAGACCTTTGTCACTACATTCTTAGCTGTTGGCGAGTTACATGTATCACTTTCCTTGTGTACCTAACACCACCACAACTCAATGCAAGATCAGATCATCCCATTGGGATCAAACCAAGATAATTTATCCTGTTTGATCACCAATGCCACAGCAGAATATAAACCTTGAAACAAGCCAATCAATCAAGGCAGAACAAGCAGGTTTCAATCTCTAAAATGACAATGCAAGATTTAAACAATACATTGACAATTTAGGCTTATTTTTAAATGCATCAATACATGAATGCACAATCCTAAAGCATTAACTATATGAATGCAACAGGTTCAATCCATGAGACATATTAATCAAGACCAATGAGGCAAGCAACTTAGACAATTTCTAAGGGTTAGGAGGTTTGCTTACAAACAAGAGATCCGAGCTGATCTCTTGAACCTCCATGGGCACGGTTCACTTGAACTTGGCAGGTTTGAGGCTTGGATTCAATATCCAACACCTCTCCTTGGTGTGCCCATCCCTCTTGCAATGTTCACACCGATTGTTCCTATTGGACGTGGGAACACACTTCTTCAAGTGTTGGGAGCTTCTCAGACCTCAAGATATGTTGAATCAAGGCGCTGTAGGCAGGGCTAAGGGCGAGTAATAGGCAAAACACCTTGTCTTGCTCCCTTCTTTCAATCAACACCTCCGGATCAACAGATTGGGGTCTAAGCATCTCTAGCTCAGACCAAAGGGCTCTGAACTTGCCTAGATGCACAGTGAACTCCTCATCTTCTTGGGATAGGATGTTGATGAACTTCTTGATCTCAAATACTCGACAGAGGTTGGAGATGTACCCATATATCTTGTTAAGTGTACTCCAAAGGTCTTTAGCACTCTCACAGTATGAGTATGCTTCAAGGATGGATGGAGACATTGAGCTATGGAGAATGGATAAGACCTTGAGGTCTTCTTGTTCCCACTTCTCCTCAGATACGGATTTGGAACCGGATTCACCATCTGCTGAGCTTTCATTTGAACCGGCAGCCTTGGAGAGCTTTGGAGCATCCGTGAGGCAATGGCTCCATAAGCCTCTCCCTCCTAGAGCTGTCTTTACCATGCGTGACCAGATGGTCTTGGTTTAAATTGCCTCACCCTCCTGGTGATGCTCTTCTTTGTATGTCAACTGTCCTCTCTACACTCATCTGATGTGTAGGCTATGGTGACTGAACCACCATGGACAGAACAACAAGTCATCTCTCCATTGTCACAACATCCTCTCTACCCTCTTTGGAGCAGGCTGTGGACTTCCCACAGAATGTTGGCAACAGGCTTCATTTTATCATTCTATTGTAATGATAAGGAGGAAACAGGTCTTGAACTTTAGCTCTTCAGGTTGCTCATTTGAATATTTAGCACCGCAAGCTTGAGACCGAGAATAGGTGAGATCCAAGCTTGAAATGAGCCTCAATGAACTTCAAGACCAGGAGCACATCACCCTAACAGCTGCGCTTAAATCACTGATCCACCCTTTTGCCTTTAGCTTCAAGTACCCTCAGATCACCGGCCTTCCTCATGGCTTAGGTGGTGACCTTCTTCTTCTTGTGTGTCTTGAACCAGGAGCTCAACAACCTCGTGGCCTGCGCTTCTTAAACCGGCTTCTACACACAAGAACCTTCCCATTGCTCCACACAATGGTTGGTCTTCCGCTTGTATGTCTTGAACCAGGAGCTCAACAACCTCGTGGCCTGCGCTTCTTAAACCAGCTTCTACACACAAGTATCTTCCCATTGCTCCACACAATGGTTCAAGTCTTCCTCTTGTCTTGGATAGGAGGTGAGCAGAGAACACTTCTTGTGAACCTGAAACACCACTCAAACTCCAGCAAGGATAAGACACAAGAGTATTGGGATCAATCCTTGATTAATCATCAAGTTTGATTCCCAATCTCACAAGCATTGCAACGAATTAAAACAAGTCATTTTCAAGTTCTATCTTTGCAAGCAATCTCTCTAAGCACAAGCATTTTCTTTTTCAGTTTATGCAAGCTACTTAGGCATTTTAAAGCTTCTTTACTCAGCATTTAGACATGAATCTAATGCTTCAATGTAAGACAGCCACAAGACTATATGCAACAGCTTTCAATTCGGTTTCAATCCATGTATGCAAGCAGATTCAATCAATCACAACAAGCATCATTATGAACCGGAGATAAGCATATTAACATACCTAGTAATCCTAGTAATACTGTTAAATTACTAGTCCTTTTAAAGCGCTTACACAACTGCTAGTAAACTTAGTATAACTAGTACACTTAAAGGATTACTAGGGAACCAAGCTCTTTAAGCATCCTGGGACAGATTCTAAATTCATTTTATTTCATTTAGTAATCTTTTAAACAGTCCTCAGGTTTTCAATCACATCACAACATCACAACCAGTCAACAACACAAGCTCATTATCAAGATGGTTTATAGAATTGCTTACAACAAGGAACCAGGTTGATTCCTTTTGCATTTTGTGAAAACGGCCATGACTGTTGTTGGAACTGAGAGTCTAGATCATCACCCACCTCCTTCTCCTTCAGTTCATGGCCACCATCTTGTACCATCAACTCAAAAGACCCCTCCTTTCTTCAGAACATCTAGGCGCCAAGCTCTTGGCACCATACTCTTTTAGCCTGATGTGGAACTTCTCTTGGACAAGGAGCTTTGGAGTCAGGTTAGTTAGGCCTCTCCATACACCTTTGCCTCCAAGGATAATCTCCATCTGAGCAGGTAGAGAACAGGATGAGGAACCAAGGGAACTCGCCAAGCTTCAGCCTTCTTCTTCATAAGGGACTGAACTGGATGGGAAAGCATCAATGGTTTGGTTTTGAGCTGAGGCGTGAGCTGTGGACTTGCGGAAGCTTCAGCTCAGGTTCTGATGAACCTGGCTCTGATACCATATGAGATTTGTAGAGTTCTCTTCTCTTGTTGTATGTGTGCGTGAATACTCCAATGGAGAAAGATGAGAGCTTGTTCTAGGTGATTTATGAAGAGAGATTGATGAGAGTGTTTATGAGAGAATAAGAGACTTAGGAACAAAGATTAAGAGACTGAGAGATTAGGAGAATAAGAGATTAGAGATTAGGGTTTGAGATTCAAGAACAAGTTTATCATTTATGAAGTGGAGAGGGGAAATCCCCCTTACTCCCTTAGGAGTTACAAAACGTTCACAACAATGCCTTATATAGGCTTTTACACTTTGCAATCATAAACCCTTAATCTAATGGATAGAAATGACTTGAGAAATGGATGGCTTGGATGTAGTCTTGTTTCTGGTCAAAGGGAGCACGAGATGGTAGCTGATTGGTGGAGAGGAGCTGCTGCCTGATTGGTTATGCTAAGGCTCCCATGAACCTTTACTCACATATGTGTCTAGATTCATGGTCCAACTTGCTTTCCCTTTACATCTCATGACAGGCTGTCCTTGGACCACGCCCTCTCTCCTTTCCCTTGCTTTCCAACAGTCACAAAGAAGATAAGGTCGTCTGATTGCTCTTGGAAACCAACGCCCTAAGTTTGCACAGCTTCTGGTGAGTTTCCCGGATGTGTGGTCGAGAGGTGTGGTCGTACGGTCGATGGTACGGATCTCCTGTCCGTACCACTCGCCCTATTTATGCCCAATACTCTTCCTCCTTCTTCTGATCAGTCTAAGTCCCTCCTGGACTTATCTTCACAAGATAACTACTTCAGAACACTTCTGAAGCTTGATTGAACTCTTCTGGACATCTTCTAGAGCTTGCCCTATCATTGTACAAGCTCCATCTTCTCTTCAGTTCAACAA